>NC_057742.1:414760-450953 GCF_004010195.1 Chiloscyllium plagiosum
ATAGAGTCATAGAAATATATAGTATGGAAACAGACCCTTTGGTCCAACTCATCCATGTCGACCAGATATCCTAAATTAATCTCATCCCATTTGTCAGCATTTGGCCCATATCCCTCTAGACCTATCCTTTTCATACGTCCATCCAGATGCCTTTTAAGTGTTGCAATTGTACCAGCCTCCACCACTTCCTCTGGTAGCTCATTCTATACACGCATGCATGAAAACCCTCTGCATGAAAAAGCTACCTCTTATGTCCCTTTTAAATCTTTCTCCTCTCATCCTAAACCTATGCCCTCTAGACTTGGACTCCCACACCCCAGGGAAAAGACCTTGTCTATTTACCCTATCCACACCCCTCATGATTTTATAAACCTCCATAAGGTCACCCCTCAGGCTTTGACACTCCAGGGAAAAGAGCCCTAGCTTATTCAGCCTCTCCCTATAGCTCAAACCCTCCAACCCTGGCAACATCCTTGTAAATCTTTTCTGTAGCCTTTCAAGTTTCACAACATCCTTCCTATAGCAGGGAGACCAGAATTGCATGCAATATTCCAAAAGTAGCCTAACCAATGTCCTATACAGCCACAATATGACCTCCCAACTCCTATGCTCAATGCACTGACCAATAAAGGAAAATATACCAAATGTCTTCTTCACTATCCTATCGACCTGGAACTGCACTTTCAAGGAACTATGAACCTGCACACCGAGGTCTCTTTGTTCAGCAATACTCCCGAGGACTTTACAATTAAATGTATAAGTCCTGCCCTGATTTATCTTTCTAAAATGCAGCACCTCACATTTATCTAAATTAAACTCCATCTGCCACTCTTTGGCCCAGTGGCCCATATGATCAAAATCCCTTTGTATGCTGAGGTAATCTTTCTCACTGTCCACAACAGACCCACTTTTGGTGTCATCTGCAAACTTACTAACCATACCTCTTATGTTCACATCGAAATCATTTGCATAAATGAAGAAAAGCAGTGGACCCAGCACTGATCCCTGTGGCAAACCACTGGTCACAGGCCTCCAGTCTGAAAAGCAACCCTCCACCACCACCTTCTGTCTTCTATCTTCAAGCCAGTTCTGTATCCAAATGGCTAGTTCTCCCTGTATTCCATGTGATCTAATCTTATTAACCACTAGACCATGAGGAACCTTGTCAAATGCATTACTGAAGTCCATATAGATCACATCCACCGCTCTGCCCTCAATAATCCACTTTGTTACTTCTTCAAAACATTTAATCAAGTTATGATGTGGAGGTGCTGGTGTTGGACTGGAGTGGACAAGGTTAAAAATCACACAACACCAGGTATAGTCCAACAGGATAATTTGGAAGTGCAAGCTTTTGGAATGCTGCTCCTTCATCAGAAAGCTATGATCCTACTCCACTAATTACCTGACAAAGCAGCAGTGCTCGGAGAGCTTGTATTTCCAAATTAACCTGTTGGACTATAACCTGGTGTTGTGTGATTTTCAACATAATCAAGTTAGTGAGATATGATTTCCCATGCACAAAGCCATGTTGACTATCCCTAATCAGTCCTTGCCTTTTCAAATTCATGTAAATTCTATCCCTCAGGATTCTGTCCAACAACTTGTCCACCATCGATGTTCAATCTCACAGTCTATAGTTCCCTGGCTTTTCCTTACCACCTTTCTTAAGCAGTGGCACCTTGTTAGGCAACCTTTAGTCTTCTGGCCCCTCACCTGCGGCTAACGATGATATAAGTATCTCAAGGGGCCCAAAAATCACTTCCTTAGCTTTCCGCAGAGTTCTTGGATACATCTGATCAGGTCCTGGGAATTATCCACCTTTATGTGTTTAATGACATCCAACATCTCCTCTTTTATAATATGGACATTTTTCAATATGTTGCTATTTATTTCGCCATGTTCTATATCTTTCATATCCTTCTCCACAGTAAACACTGATGCAAAATACTTTGTTAGTAACTACCCCATCTCTTGTGGTTCCACATGTGTGTGGCTTTGCTGATCTTTGAGGGGTGCTATTCTCTCCCTAGTTACTCTCTTGTCCTTAACGTATTTGTAGAATCCCTTTGGATTCTCCTTAACCCTATTTGTTAAAACTATCTTATGTCTCCTTTTTGTCCTCCTGATTTCCCTCTTCAGTATACAATATCCTACTGCCTTTATACTCTTCTCAGGATTCACTCAGTCTCTGCTGTCTATACTGGACATATGCTTCCTTCTTTTTCTTGACTGAAACCTCAATTTCTGTAGTCATCCAGCATTCTCTACATCTACCAGCCTTGCCCTTTACCCTAACAGGAACATACTGTATCTGGACTCTCATTATCTCATTTTTGAAGGCTTTCCATTTTCCAGCTATTCTTTTACCCGCAAACATCCGCCCCAATCAATTTTTGAAAGCTTTTGCCTATTACCATGAAAACTGGCCTTCCTCCAATTTGGAACTTTAACTTTTGGATCTGGTCTATCCTTTTCCATTACTATTTTAAAACATGGGACAGAGGGAGCATGGCACATAGATGGTGCAGTACAGAGAACCAGCAATGACACTGCATGGGACATGTCCCTCAGCATCTTGTTTCGGGAGGGAGGAGATGCTTTTAGCACGTATGCAAAACACAAATTTTATCAAGAAGGTACTTTCTGCTGGAAAGCTAATAAAAGATAAAATGTGTTGAGCCTGTGTCACGTCAGAAGTCTCTTCAATCACATTAGGACAGTGAATGTCCAATTAACCCTAACTGGAAAATGTTTTTCAGCAATGAGACATGCACTGCTTTCTATTTCAAGCAACACAATTCAGCTTGTGACAATTTTCTTATCTATTAAAATCTATAACTGTATTATTTCCCAACTCTGTTTTGTATCTGTTGTTTGTCAGTTCAGTTAGATTGAGATGTATGAGTGCAGGCAATGTGTTGACCATCCTGTGTAATGATGTTAACACTTTCAGAATAGCTCAGTGCCTCTTCACTTTATCAAATCTTTATAATGTAATCACAGAGAGTTGTTGAAATCCATGTCAGTTATTGTTGCATTAAGCTGATAACTGAAACGGATAAGATCTTCCCAGAGGCAGCAGGTGCAGGAGGTGAAAGAACAATTCCTAATATGTGGGTTTAATCATACTGACAATTTAACAGCATCCCATCCCAAGCTACAGATCTAACTGAGAACTATAACCTGAACTTCAAACCTGAGATCTATTCTGATCTGGAAGACAACAAATGAAACAACAATGTATATTTATATTGCACCTTTAAAGTGATAAAATACGTCCAAGTGCTTCACCCAGACAACATAAACCAAATTTTGTCATCAAGGAGATAATATTTCATGAGGAGATATTCAGATATAGACCACTGCTCCTTAGTCAACACCTTCCAAACCTACAACTTCTTCCATCTAGAAGGACAAGGCCAGCAGATACATGGGAACACCAACCCCTGCAAGTTCCCCTCCAAGCCACTTGTGTCTTGACTTGGAAATGTGTCACTATTCTTTCACTGTCGCTGGGTCAAAATCTCTGAATTCCCTCCCTAAGGGCATTATGGGTCAACCCACAGCAGGTGGACTGCAACAATTCAATAAGGCAGCTTATCCTTACCTTCTCAAGGGCAACTAGGGACGGACAATAAATGCTGACCAAGATAGCAATACCCACATCCCACATGCCACATCCCAAAGTGAATAAAAATTGTACATACCACAGGTGACTAAAAGGACAAAAATGAAAGAATTGAGAATGCTGCAATTAAGAAACAAAAACAGAAATTGTTGGAAAGGCTCAGCAGGTCTGGCAGCATCTGTGGAGACAGCTCAGAGTTAATATTTCAGGTCTGATGTCCCTTTCACAGAACTGATGGTATCTGGGAAAAAGGGGACATGAGATAGTTTTGGCATATAGGATTAAGGAGAATCCAAAGGGTTTTTATAAATAAATTAAGGACAAAAGGGTAACTAGGGAGTGAATAAGGCCCATCAAAAATCAGCAAGGCAGCCTTTGTGTGGAGCTACAGGAGATGGGGGAGTTACTAAATGAGTATTTTGCACCAGTGTTGACTGTGGAGAAGGACATAGAAGATGTAGAATGTGGGGAAATAGATGGTGACAAATTGAAAAATGTCCACATTACAGAGGACGAAGTGCTGGATGTCTTGAAACACATAAAGGTGGATAAATTTCCAGGACCTGATCAGAACATTGTGGGAAGCTAGGGAAGTGATTGCTGGGTCCCTTACTGAGATATTTGTATCATTGATAGTCACAGGTGAGGTGCCAGAAAACTGGAGAATGGCTAATGTGGTACCATTATTTAATAAAGGTGGTAAGGACAAGTGAGGGAACTATAGGTGCATTCGCCTGATATCGGTGGTGGGCAAGTTATTGGAGGGAATCCTGAGGGACAGGATTTACACATAATTGGAAAGGCAAGAACTGATTAGGGATAGTCAACATGACTTTGTGCATGGGAAATCATGTCTCACAAACTTGATTGAGGTTTTTGAAGAAGTAACAAAAAGGACTGATGATGGTAGAGTGGTGGACATGATCTATATGGACTTCAGTAAGGCATTCAGCAAGGTTCCCCATGGAGAATGGTTAATAAGATTAGATCATATGGAATACAGGGAGAACTAGCCATTTGGATACAGAACTGGCTTGAAGATAGAAGACAGAGGGTGGTGGAGGGTTGTTTTTCAGAGTGGAGGCCTATGACCAGTGGAGTGCCACAAGGATTGGTGCTGGGTCCACCAGTTTTCTTCATTTATATAAATGATTTGGATATGAACATAGGAGGTATAGGAGGGATAGTTAGTAAGTTTGCAGATGACACCAAAACTGGAGGTGTAATGGACAGCAAAGAGGGTTACCTCAGATTACATTGGGATATTGATCAGATGAGCCAATGGGCTGAAGACTTGCAGATGGAGTTTAATCTAGATGAATGTGAGGTGCCGTATTTTGGGAAAGCAAATCTTAGCAGGACTCATACACTTAATGGTAAGGTTCTAGGGAGTGTTGCTGAACAGAGACCTTGGAGTGCAGGTTCATAAGTAGAGTAGCAGGTAGATAGGATAGACAACAGACAATAGACAATAGACAATTGTGAAACGTGAAAGGGTTCAGAAAAGATTTACAAGATATAAAAGGGACCTAAGTGACAACTTTTTCACTCAGAGGGTGGTGCATATATGGAATGAGCTGCCAGAGGAAGTGGTGGAGGCTGGTACAATTACACCATTTGAAAGGCATCTACATGGGAATATGAATGGGAAGGGTTTGGAGGGATATAGGCCAAGTGCTGGCAAATGGGACTAGGTTAGGTTGGGAATCTGGTTGGCATGGACGAGTTGGACTGAAGGATCTGTTTCCGTGTTGTACATCTGTATGACTCTATGACTCTATATGCAGGGTAGGGGAGGGGGCAATAATTAACAATAGGTTGGGATAGAGCCCAAAGAGAGAGAAGAACAATTGGACCAACAATGGAGTGGATAACAATCTGGCAAGGACGGTGAATAGCTTTTAATGGAGATGGTTAGTGGCTCACAATGGGTTGTGTGCAATAATAGTCCATGTGATAACAAGGTTTGGTGTGTGAGGGTTGGTGTAAGGACATGGGAGAGCTCAAGCCCTAAAGTTGTTGAACTCAATATTAAGTCCAGAAGGGTTCTCAAGTGGAAAATGAGGTGGTCTTCTTCTAGTTTGCTCTGAGTTTTGCTGGAGCACTGCAGCAAACCTGAGACAGAGACATTGGCCAGAGAATAGGGTGGGATATTAAAGTGGCAGGTAACTTGAAGGTCTGGGTCTTTTCTGCAGAAAAAACATAGGTGTTGTGTGAAGTGGTCACCCAGTCCATGCTTCATTTCCCCAATGTAGAGGAAATCACAACTAAAGGCATGAACAGGTATGGAGGTTGTTAGGAGCATGCTCAAAGTGGAAAGAGGTGGAAAGGCTGAAATAATTAGCGAGGGAATTCCAGAGTTTAGGACCTAGGCAGCTGAAGACACACTCAACAATTGTTGAGCAAATTGGAATCAGGAATGATCAAAAGGCTAGAAATGGAGGAACTCTTGAGATCTTGGAGGAATGTGGCATTAATATGATTAAGAACATGTTTAATCTCCATTCTTCCTCCCCTCCTTCCCATCTCATAAGCTATCTGAAGTTTTATGGGGGCAATGGTTCATGGGAAAAAACAAAGAATAATCAGAACATTTAGAAATGCTGTATTCAACCAGTTTTTGGGTGTACTATTGGGATCAAATATCCATAAATATCTATATTTATGGACTAGGTTGAAAACTGGGAAGTGTTGAACTGTTTGGTCACTTTCTGGATTAACCAGGTTTTTACCAAGGAATGTAGACTGTGATCCATCGGCTAAAGTGATTTTGCAAAAACAGCCATGCCAAGCCTGTATGGAGATGAGAGATGAGGTTTATGCCTTGAATTGCTAGAAATTTTGATACTGTAAGACATGATGGAAAACTGTGCTAATGGTTGCCTTGGAAACATTTCTGGCTTTGGTTTCTGTTTCAAAAACCTTGTGAGTCAAAAAGAAGTTCTCCAAATATACTGTAAAAGCAGCAAGTCTCTCTCTCCCTCTCTTGGTCAAAATAATTTTTAACGGATTAAAGTTTACACTTTGCAGTACTTTGACTAATTTGTAAACTGACCACTTTCCAAAGACTTGGAACAAATTTGATTTCCATACAAATCAAAGCTTGTTTGGGAAAATCTTCCAAGAGTATGCGGCTGTTCACAATCTTATTTCATCAACAAGAAACCGGCTGCACAGGACATTGGTTAGGCCACTGTTGGAAAATTGCATGTATTCTGGTCTCCTTCCTATCAGGAAGATGTGGTGAAACTTGAAAGGATTCAGAAAGGATTTACAAGGATGTTGCCAGGGTTGAAGGATTTGAGCTATAGGGAGAGGCTGAACAGGCTGGGGCTGTTTTCCCTGGAGTGCCGGAGGCTGAGGGGTGACCTTTTAGAGCTTTAGAAAATCATGATGGGCATGGATAGTATAAATAGACAAAGACTTTTCCCTGGGGTGGGGGAGTCCAGAACTAGACAGCATAAGTTTAGGGTGAGAGGGGAAAGATATAAAAGAGACCTAAGAGGCAACTTTTTCACGCAGAGGGTAGTACGTGTATGGAGTGGGCTGCCAGAGGAAGTGGCGGAGGCTGGTACAATTGCAACATTTAAAAGGCATTTGGATGGGTATATGAATAGGGAGGGTTTGGAGGGATACGGGCTGGGTGCTGGCAGGTGGGACTAGATTGGGTTGGGAGATCTGGTTGGCATGGACGGGTTGGACCAAAGGGCTGTACATCCCTATGACTCTATGACTCTGTGAAAATACATCAGATTTGATCTTTTGACTTTCAGACCATTGGCCAATCAGAATCTTTTACTTTTGGCCTTTTCAAAATATCGTCATGGCAAAGTGTTTCTCAACCACTGTGTTGTGGGATTATTTGTGTTGGGATTAAAAGGGGTTCAATTACAGTTCTACTTCCAGAATCTAGTTTAGTTGTTGACCAGTTTTATTACTTGGTTTTAAAAATGACGTATGTTTTGTGCTAAATAGATTATTTAGATTTTATTGAATAAACCTGGTGAAAGTTTCTTTATTCAGCAGAAAAAGGAATCAATGGGTTATTTTGGTGATTGAATCAACACATTTACACTAACATGGGGCTTGTTCTTCCTGTCACAGTCTTATCATTACAGATTGCAGTGGTACAATGCAGCAGCCATCCCCATCTTCTCAAGGGGCAATTAGGGATGAGCAATAGATGCTGGCCTTACCCATAATGCCCTTTGTCTTCAACCCATGAAAGGATTAAAAATGTATGAATAACCATTAATCCTGAAAATATGTGATAGTTTAAAGTGAGGTTTTGCAGGGACTTTGTTCTGTCCATACAACAGGTTCATTTTCATACTTTCAGCTTTGATCACTGCACACTTTAAAAATAATTATAATAAGTTAGACTTAGAATTCTGTGATGAGTAATTCACTCCCTGTCTACCATTTACAAGGCACAAGTCAGGAGTGTCATGGAATACTCCCCGTTTACCTGAATGGATGCAGCTCCAACAATATTCAAGAAGTACCATCCAGGACAAAGCAGCCCAATCACAATTTTCACTATTCACTCCCTGCACAGTAGCAGCAGTGTTTACTACTCACAAGATGCACTGTAGTAACTCATGAAGGCTCCTTCATAAGTATCTATCCAACCTGGAACCTCTGTCCAGAAGGACGAGGGCAACAGAAACCTGGGAACACCACCCTCTGCAAGCTCCCATCCAAAGCTCTTATTATCCTAACCTGGAAATACATTATGTGGAGGTCATAGAAATTTACAGCACCCTTTTGTCCCACTCATCCACGCCGACCAGATATCCTAACATAATCTAGTCCCATTTGCCAGCACTTGGTCCATATCCCTCCAAACTTTTCCTATTCATATACCAATCCAGATGCCTTTTAAATGCTGTGATTGTATCAGCTTCCACCACTTATTCTGGCAGCTCATTCCATACACGCAACTCCTTCTGCATGAAAAAGTTACCCCTTATGTCCCTTTTGTATCTTTCCCCTCTCACCCTGAACCTTTGCCCTCTAGTTTTGCACTCCCCCACCCCAGGGAAAAGACTTTGTCTATTTATCCTATCCATACCCCTCATGACTGTGGTTCTGTTCGCCGAGCTGGAAGTTTTTGTTGCAAACGTTTCGTCCCCTGTCTAGGTGACATCCTCAGTGCTTGGGAGCCTTCTGTGAAGCGCTTCTGTGGTGTTTCCTCTGGCATTTATAGTGGCCTGTCCCTGCTGCTTCCAGTTGTCAGTTTCAGCTGTCCGCTGTAGTGGCCGGTATATTGGGTCCAGGTCGATGTGTTTGTTGATGGAGTGCCATGCTTCTAGGAATTCCCTGGCTGTTCTTTGTTTGGCTTGCCCTATAATGGTAGTGTTGTCCCAGTCGAATTCATGTTGCTTGTCATCTGCGTGTGTGGCTACAAGGGATAACTGGTCGCGTCGTTTCGTGGCTAGTTGATGTTCGTGGATGCAGATAGTTAGCTGTCTTCCTGTTTGTCCTATATAGTGATTTGTGCAGTCCTTGCATGGGATTTTGTACACTACATTAGTTTTGCTCATGCTGGCTATCGGGTCCTTTGTTCTGGTGTTTAGTATCTCCCCCATATCTCCTGCGGCTCCACAAACACTCTACCAGATAGGAGTGGGGAAGTACAGACTGGGAGCAATTGTACCACAGAAAGGGCACGACAGACATATGGAGACTGTTTAAGGAGCAGTTGTTGCGAGTTATGCACAAATTTGTTCCTCTGAGACAGGTAAGAAGTGGTAAGATTAAGGAGCCTTGGATGATGAGAACAGAGGAGTTTCTTGTCAAAAGGAAGAAGACAGCTTACGTAAGATGGAGGAAGCAAGGATCTAGCACAGCTTTAGAGGATTACAGGCTTACTAGAAAGGAGCTCAGAAATGGACTGAGGAGAGCCAGGGGGGGGCACAATAAAGGCTTGGCAGGAAGGATTAGGGAGAACCCAAAGGCACTGTACTCATACGTGAGGAATAAGGGAATAATCAGGGAGCATGTGTGGCCGATCAGAGATAGCATAGGGAACTTATGCATGAAGTCTGAGCAGATAGGGGAAGCCTTGAATGAGTTTTTGCTTCAAAGTTTTCACTAAGGAAAGAGACCTTGTTGTGAATGAGAACATTGAGGAGCTGGGAAATAGGCTTGAGCAGATCAAGATTGATGAAGTTGATGTGCTGGAAGGTTTGGTAAACATTAAGATTGATAAGTCCCCAGGGCCAGACCAGATTTATCCCAGGCTGCTCTAGGAAGCGAGAAAGGAGGTTGCTAAGTCACTGGTGAAGATCTTTGCTTCCTCACTCTCCACGGGAGTCGTACCAGAGGATTGGAAGGAGGTGAATTTTGTTCCTCTTTTCAAGAAGAGTATTAGGGAAATCCCTGGCAATTACAGACCAGTCAGTCTTACGTATGTGGTCAGCAAGGTTTTGGAAAGAATTCTGAGAGATAGGATTTATGACTATTTGGAAAAGCATAGCATGATTCAAAGCAGTCAGCCTGGCTTTGTGAGGGGCAGGTCATGCCTCAAAAATCTTATTGAGTTCTTTGAGGAGGTGAAAAGACAGGTCGATGAAGGTCAAGCAGTGGATGTGGTGTATATGGACTTCAGCAAGGCATTTGTTAAGGTTCCCCATAGTAGGGTCATTCATAAAGTCAGGAGGCATGGGATACAGGGAGATTTGGCTATCTGTATTCAGAAGTGTTTGACTGACAGAAGTCAGAGAGTGGTTTTGATGGAAAGTATTCTGCCTGGAGGTCAGTGTTGAGTGGAGTCCCGCAGGGCTCTCTTCTTGGGCCTCTGTTTTTTGTAGTTTTTATAAATGACTTGGATGAGGAGGTTGAGGGGTGGGTTAGTAAATTTGCAGATGACACAAAGGTTGGAGGTGCCATTGATAGTGTCAAGGGCTACTGCAGGCTGCAGCGCGACATAGACAGGATGCAGAGCTGGGCTGAGTAATGATAGATGGAGTTCAACCTGGATAAATGCGAAGTGATGCATTTTGGAAAGTCGAACCCGAATGCTGAATATAGGATTAAAGACAGGATTCTTGGCAGTGTGGAGGAACAGAGGGATCTGGGTGTGCAAGTACATAGATCCCTCACCCAAGTGGATAGGGTTGTTAAGAAAGTATATGGTGTTTTGGCTTTAATTAACAGGGGAATCGAGTTTAAGAGCTGTGAGATTTTGCTACAGTTCTACAAGTCCCTGGTGAGACCACACTTGGAATATTGTATCCAGTTCTGGTCGCCCTACTATAGGAAAGATACAGAGGCTTTGGAGAGGGTGTAACAAAGGTTTACCAGGATGCTGCCTGAACTGGAGGGCTTGTCTTATGAAGAGAAATTGACTAAGCTCAGTCTTTTCTCTCTGGAGAGAAGGAGGAAGAGAGGTGACCTGATCAAGGTATAGAAGGTAATGAGAGGCATGGATAAAGTCAATAGCCAGAGAGTTTTCCCCAGGATAACTCGGATATGTGGAACAGTCCATCTTAAAAAATTACCTCGAACTGTCCTGTCCCCCTTAGTCCAAGATCTCCTCACCTACATTCGGGACACCACCCACCCCCTCCACCTCCTCCATGATTTTCGCTTCCCCGGCCCCCAACGCCTTATCTTCACGATGGACATCCAGTCCCTATACACGTCCATCCGCCATCACGAAGGCCTCCAAGCCCTCCGCTTCTTCCTCTCCCGCCGACCCACCAGTACCCTCCCACTGACACCCTCCTTCGACTGACTGAACTGGTCTTCACTCTTAACAACTTCTCCTTCCAATCCTCCCACTTCCTTCAAACCAAAGGAGTAGCCATGGGCACACGCATGGGCCCCAGCTATGCCTGCCTCTTCGTTGGATATGTGGAACTGTCCATCTTAAAAATTCTGGTCTCCAGCATCTGCAATCCTCACTTTCTCCTAGTTTTCTCCAGGGCAAGATTGACTGGTACGAGGGGTCATAGTTTTAAGATATTAGGAGAAAGGTATAGAGGGGATTTCAGAGGAAGGTTCTTTATGCAGAGAGTTGTGAATGCATGGAATGTGTTGCCACTGGTGGTGGTGGAAGCAGAGTCATTAGGGACATATAAATGACTGCTGGACATGCACATGGATAGCAGTAAATTGAGGGGTGCTTAGGTTAGGTTATTTTATTTTACATAAGGATTAATCCTTGGCACAACATCATGGGCCAAAGGGCCTGTTTTGTGTTGTATTTTTCTATGTTCTATGGACTCTTGTTATCTCATTTTTGAAGGCTTCCCATTTTCCAGCTGTTCCATTACCTGCAAACATCTGCCCCCAATGAGCTTTTGAAAGTTCTTGCCTAATATCATCAAAAGTAGCCTTCCTCCAATTTAGAACTTCTACTTTTAGATCTGGTCAATCCTTTACCATCACTATTTTAAAAATTATAGAATTATGGTCGCTGGCCCCAAAGTTCTCCCCCATTCACACCTCAGTCACGTGCCCTACCTTATTTCCCAAGAGTATGTCAAGTTTGACTGGGTGGACAAAGTCAGACATCACATGACACCAGGTTATAGTCCAACAGGTTTATTTAAAAACACAAGCTTTTCAAATGCTGCTTCTTCGTCACGCGATGAATGAGCAGTGCTCCCAAAGCTTGTGATTTCAAATAAACCTGTTGGACTATAACCTGGTGTTGTTTGACTTCTGACCTTGGAAATACATTGCCGTTCATTCACTCCCTCTCAGTAGCTCTCCCTACAGCACATGGCTCTTCACCACCTTCATAAATGTTTTAACAGTTAAGGGCTTAGCCAATACTATCCTCAAGATATGAAAGAATAAATTATATTTCAATGTACTGCTCTGCACAGTGTATTCATATTGAAATTAATTATGAGGGCAACATGTTCTGGCAATGGTTAGGATTTCTTACTGTCAGTTTTGAAGCTTTTCTGACCTGGTAAAAATGCTAAGAGGATCTTAAGCCCTCTCAGAAAACATTTCTGTGGTTGCTGCAACTTCCTTTAAAACACAGTTCAATTTTACCTATAAACATAAAGTCAAGAGTTCATTACATTTACCTATCCACATGTCAAAGGTCTGAATATCCCAAAATATTTTACATATTGAAGACGACTCAAGAAGTAAAACCAAGACTTGAAACTGCAATTCTGAAATCTGTATAAATGCAAACAGATAACACTGACCACTTCAAACTGAGATAAACAGCATCCTGTTTTAAATATGGACATTTTGAATGTTAGGAATTACACTGTAGCCAGTGTAAGAGTGGGAATTGTATCTGGACTAAGCAAAACTGAAAAAAAAGTTTTCCAAACTGTCAGTATAGGCTGTGTTGGTGTGGGATCAGTGGCATAGAGCCTGACACCAATTGGTCAATTGTTGACCTTGAACAGTTTGGGGTCTCTCTGATTTTTTTTCCAGTGGTCCAGCAGTGGTTTCTGATTCACTGTTTGATTCTTTATAATAGTAATCTTACCTGCTGTAGCTCCCTGAGCTGTCAGGTAGTCACTGATCTGTCACTGCTTTAACTGTGCTGCTTTGAAAACCAAATTACATCTATCTGTGCCCAGCCTGAAGGTTTGTAAAGATTTTCATCACTGATAACTCTGTTTACCAAAGTCCTTAGCCACTTAATGAAATCACCAGAAACCTTTCTCAATGCTGCAGTCTGAGCTGACAGTATAAATACCCTGAACCTCATCTCTGTCAACTGGCCACTCTGCTTTGACTCAGAGCTGTGTCAGTCACTCTCCTGTGACTCTGAGCTGTGATAGCACAAACCAGCAGTGACCTGTTGTACATCAGGGTTGAATATGTTGAGATCTGCTGAGGTTGCTGATACATACCAGCTCTTCAATCCTCAGGCATATCTTCAGAACAACTATATGCCTCCTCGAGCCAACTTTGAGAATGAGGACTGTGTTGTTCCCTGGAAACTCCGCTGCTTTGCATCCTCATTCTCAACAGGTCAGTGAGTGGGGATGACTGGGTTAGTACAGCAGAGTGGTAGAAGGTTCAGTATTGTAGAATGAATGGGGGAATGGGGCATTGTATTACAGAGTGACTGAATGATGGAATGGGGGTGGGGTTTGTGAGTATTGTATAGTGACTGGGTGAGGTCCAGTGCTTCACAGGGACTGTTGGGGGTCAGTCTTGTAGAGGAACTAGTGAGGGTCAACATTATTCAGGGATTGGGTGGGGGTCAGTGTTGCAGAAGGACTGTGGGGTGGGGGATGTCAGTATTGTACAGTGGCTTTGGAGGCTGGGGAGGGGGTGTGGTGGAATCTGTGTTGTCGAGGAACTGTTTGGGGTCAGTTTTGTAGACTGACTGGGGCTGGTGTCAGTATTGGCCAGGTATTTGTCTTGGGTCAGCTGCAGTGCTCCAGCGAGGCTCAGCACAAACTGGAGGAAAAGCATCTCAGGTTCCATTTGGGAACACAGCAGCCTTTAGGATTCAATATTGATTCAATAATTTTAAACCTGAACACCTACTTCCCTGACTATGTTCCAACCCAACTCCCTAGGTCCTGTCATGAGATGGGCTGCTTTCAGCATTATCAACCAAATTTCACCCACTCAGCTCACTCGCTTCTCTTCTCCCTTTGCTTCTCTCTCTTGCTATGGGTTCCATCTCACCCCATCCCCACCATCGGCATAATTACTACTTTTTCCAAGCTGTTATCAATTCTTAAGACAGGTCACTAGATTTAAAACTGTAAGCCTGTTTCTCTCTCCACAGATATTGCCAGACCTGCTGAGTTTTTATTTCTGTTTCTATTTTTACAACAGTTACTTGGTCTTTTCTGTCTCTTGTCTGTATAACGTGTGCACTGATTATTTACACTGGAGCAGTGTTTGTTGCATTGCAGGAGAAATTCATGGCCACACGCTCCTGGACATTGGCTCTGGCCCAACTCTGTACCAAGTCATCAGCGCCTGTAAGTTCTTCAACAAGATTGTAATGTCTGATTACTTGGAGGTGAACCGGGAGGAACTCAGGAAATGGCTGAGAAGAGACACTGGAGCCTTTGACTGGAGTCCCTACATTAAATATGTGTGTGGCCTTGACGGAAAGAGGTAAACCTGTGTGTTACACCCGAGAGGCATTGTGGCATTGCCCAGAGAAGTCAATGCGTATAGGATCAGTCAGTGAAAGAATCTGTATATTTTAATGGAGGATTGAACAGATTTTAAGAACTAGCAAATAATGGCTAAAACAATTCTATCAAGGCAAACAAAAATGTGATAGAAAGCTAGCTAGTAATATAAAAAGGTTTCTACAAACATTTGAATAGGAAGAGAGTAACTGAAGCTAGCTTGGCCTTCGAGAGTGAATCTGGAGAACTGATAATGAAAAACCAATAAACAGATGAGGCTTTGAACATGTATTTTTCGTCTGTCTTCAGAGTAAAATATTTCCAAAAAAATAATTGAAAGCCCAGTGTTAACATGAATATAAGGCTACAGCCAAGGGCTGAAAAATAGGATTAGAATAATTAGGTAGTTGTTTCTGACCTGCACTTTTTCAGTACTATAGATTTCATTAACTTTATGAAAGGTGAACCTAAATCAATTGCAGTCATCATGAAAGAGCTACTGGGGAAGCTAATAAACCTAAAGGCTGACAAGTTCCCAGGATCAGATGGACTTGATGATTAGATTAGATTCCCTACAATGTGGAAACAGGCCTTTTGGCCCAACAAGTCCTCACCAACCCTCCAAAGAGTAATCCACCCAAACACATTTCCCTCTGACTAATGCACCTAACACCATGGCAATTTAGCATGGCCAATTCACCTGACCTGCACGCAGACACGGGGAGAATGTGCAAACTCCACACAGACAGTTGCCCAAGGCTGGAATCAGATCCAGGACCCTGGCGCTATGAGGCAGCAGTGCTAACCACTGGGCCACCGAGTCACCCTATCCCTAACCCTAATGATGGACTTCATCCCAGGGTCATGAAGGAAATAGTGACACAGATAATACATGGATTGGTTATAATCTAGCAAAATTCCTTAAATTCTGGAATAGTAGTTTGGAAAATAACAAAGAAAGAAGGGAGGCAAAGAACAAGAAACTGTGAGGCAGTTAGCCTAACTTCTGACATGGGAAAAGTTGTAGAATCCATTATTGAGGATGTTATAGCAACGGAATAAAATCACAACTTGGTCAGGCAGCACCAACATGGCTTCATAAGAGAGAATTGTTTCACTAAACTTACAGCTGCTCAAAGCGACATTCATGGCAATTGATAGAGAAATAATAGATACAGAGTTTATACGGAGTCTCTGCAGTGTGGAAACAGGCCATCTCGCCCAACAAGTTCACAGCAACCCTATGAAGAGCATCCCACCCAGGCCCATCCCCGAGCCCTATTCCTTTCCCTTTAACCTACATTTCCCATAGCTAATATGCTGAGCCTATCATGGGTAACTTAGCATATCCAATTGCACATCTTTGGACTGTGGAAGGAAACTAGAGCACCCAGCGGAAACCCATGCAGACACGGGGAGAACGTGCAAATTCCACATAGGCAGTCGTCTGAGGCTGGAATCGAATCTGGGTCCTGGGCATTGTGAGGCAGCAGTGCTAACCACTGAGCCACTCTGCTGTGTACTTGGATTTATAAAAGGCATTTGTTAAAATACCACATCAAAGGTTAGTACAATGATGAAATAGAGGAATAAGAAACAATATATTAGCACAGATTTGTAAAAAATGGTTAGCTCACAGGATGCAGAGAATTGAGATAAATGGTCTTTTGTGGATTGAGTGGAGTATCAGAGGAATCATTGCTGGGTCCTCAACTACTTACAATCTATATCAAAGATTTAAATGAAAGGACTCAGTGTATGGTGGTTAAGTTTACTGATGACACAAAAATAGATAGGAAAATAATTTGTCTGAAGGAAGTGGAGAATCTGCAAAGCAACTTAGACAAGTGAGAAATAAACATCAGCAGTTAGAGTAGAACAATGATAAAAATGAAAGGCTGCACAGACTGGGGCTGTTCTCCCTGGAGCATCGGAGGCTGAGGGGTGACCTTATTTACAAAATTATGACGGTTATGGATAGACCCTCCCCCTCACTTTTTCCTGGGATGGGGGAGTCCAGAACTAGAGCGCATAGGTTTAGGGTGAGAGGGGAAAGATATAAAAGAGACCCAAGGGGCAAATATTTCACACAGAGGGTGGTACATGTATGGAATGAGCTGCCAGAGGAAGTGGTGGAGGCTGGTACAATTGCAACATTTAAAAGGCATTTGGATAGGTATATGAATAGGAAGGGTTTGGAGAGATATGGGCCAGGTGCTGGCAGGTGGGAATTAGATTGGGTTGGGATATCTGGTTGGCATGGATGGGTTGGACCGAAGGGTCTGTTTCCAAGCTGTACATCTCTATGACACTAATACAAAAGCAACATCATAGTTAAACAGAAATTTAATGCAGAATGTAGTGGTATAGAGCAATGTGCCCTGGTACATGAATCTTAAATTAGTATGCAGGTACAGCAGGTGATTAGGAATAGATGGGTCAGTGTTGGGTTAGGAGGAATCAGAAGGTGATGAAGTACTCTGACAATAATGATTTTCTGTGCAGGGATCACTGGGAAGATACAGAGAGGAGACTACGGGAAACAATTCAAGAGGTCTGTCATTGTGACATCATGCAGGCAAATCCTCTGCACCCAAAGGTGCTGAATCCTGTTGATGCTATCAGTACCACCTTCTGCCTCGAGTCTGTGTGCCCAGATAAGAAATCACTGGAGGAGGCTTTAGCTAATATCAGCTCACTCCTGAAACAAGGTGGCTTCCTCCTGATGATTGGGGCACTCAATGAATCCTACTACCTGGCTGGGGAAGTGAAGCTCAGTGTCATTCCTCTTGATGAAGATTATGTGAAGGAGACAGTTAGCAGGTCTGGCTACAGAATCTGTACCTTCAAAACATACAACATGCCACCTGATCTGAACATTGGGGTTGATGATGTGTGCGCTGTTTTCTACCTTCAAGCACAAAAAATCTGACCTGTGTATTTGTAACTTCACTGCCAGAGGTTTCACAAACATTCAAATGCAACTGACATAAAAGCAGCTCCTGAGTCAGAGAGAGAAAATAGCTACACGACACTAGGGTAGACAGTCAAAGGGACTAGTCACACTCCCTAAGTTAGTGTGATATGTGTGTGTGCACACGCGTATAACTGAGACTGTCTGAACACATCTCTGGACTGACTCAAAAGATGCTTTTAGGCTCAATTTGTTAACCGTTTTTCATCAATAGCAGGAAAAGACTAATGGAAATGGATAAATAATTTGTCCAACTCTGGTAGTGTTTGATATGAATTGTTCAAATGAAGCTGAAGCTACTATAGCATGAACCAAACATTTGCAACACAACAGATCAGCTAACACTGCACAATAATCAGCATAGGCACACATGCTGTGTCCCTAAATATTAGATGCATGCTGTAACCATGTGTGACAAGAAGCTGTATTTGAGGCATGCTTAATGATTAGATGAATGCGTGTTTACCAGATACAATGTGTTTTTGGCATGTGAATGATGGTATTCATGTTCTAGGCATACATATACAAGCATAGGAAACAGAATCGTGCAGCGCACAGTTCCTGGTTCTTTTGAAGAACAATTTAGTTACTTGTTAATGCCACACTCCTACTCTTTTCCCATGCTCCTGTATTCTTCCATACATTCAAGCATTTAGCTAATTCCCTTTTTCAAGTTTTTTACTGAATCTGCACCCACCTGCTATCAGTGCATTCCAGATCCTAACTATTTTGTAAAAACATCAAGGTGCTTTTGGCTTCTTTGTCATCACCTTCAATCTGAGCCCTCCACTTATCAGTCGGGTACCGCAGGTAGATTTTCTTTATTGACTCGAGCAAAACTCCTGCTTATTTTAACCACCTTGATCACATCTCCTTTGAGTCTCCTCTGTTCTGAAAATTATAGCTTCTCCAATCTAGCTCCTGGATAATCTCTTTTTCAAATATTTCCAAACACCCCCTCAACTCTTCCTGAGTCTTGTTTCTGTAATGATTCAATATTGCTCTAAGTGTACATGTGATACCCGGCCTGTTTATAAAGTTGACTTACCTAATTGCAGTGTTGCGGGTTTTTCAATTTTTGTTTAAAGATATTGTGACAAAGCATCTCAAATAAATCACCAAACATAAAATTAAACTATTATTGCATTCAGAGATTTTGTGCTTAAGAGTCAAAGGTCAGATCATAAATTTTGAAGACTATCTCTTCAAAAGAAACTTCACAATGGACAAGAAATGACTCTGCAAAACACAGGACTGTATTAAATACCAAGAAACACTGAGAAAGACTATGATAAACACCAGGGAATACAGAACTGTACAGTATGAGGCACTGGGTAACAGCAAGAATGTTAAACACCAGGGAATGTAAAGTAAGACCAGCAGTTACTGCTCATCTTAAGTTCCCATTGGCAAGGTAATGATCCTCTAACCACAGTTTTCATGTAATAGTGCTCCTATGAGTTATGATGTTAAGAATTCCCAGATTCAGACAGATTTATTAAAAACTTTATTCGTTTATTCAAAATTATTTCAGACATTCAGTGAATGGGTTTAACCACTCAATTCAGACATTTCAGGGTGCCCGGCGAATGCATTAAACAGGAGAAAGCTTACTCATAAATTACTGAATAATTCTAACTCTAATCTGTGCAGCAGTCTTGTGACCAACTTCACCTATGACTTCCAATACAAAAACAGCATCTGGAGCAGGAGACAGAGATAGGAGCAGGGTAGTGGAGTCTTGCTGCTACAGGTGTGCACAGAATCACAATGAAGTCAAAGTAGCAAATTCAGTGCACGAATGTGGTGTGAAGGACATTTTCTGGGCTGATTGAATCTGAGCAAAGAGTGAATGAAGCCTCCACTCCTTCCTTCCTTCCATCGTTTACCCCTCCACAGGCTCTATCTCATACCCAGAAACACAGTCAGGCTGCTCCAGGTATTTTCTACCACTTGGTGGCAGAGCTGAAAAGGAAACACAATCTTAGATTTTTTTGTAAAGATGCAGTTGACTAGCGGGGGCTCAGTCCAAACACCAAAAGGTGGAAACACAGTCATGGAGACCCTGGAGTGTCAGAGGCTGAGAGGTGACCTTATAAAATCACAAGGGGCATGAATAGGATAAATAGGCAAGGTCTTTTCCTTGGGATGGGGGAGTTCTGAACTACAGGGCATAGGTTTAGGGTGAGAGGGGAAAGATATAAAAGGGACCTAAGGGACAACTTCTTCACACGGAGGGTGGTGTTTCTATGTAATGAGGAAGTGGTGGAGGCTGGTACAATACAGCATTTAAAAGGCATCTGGATGGGTATATGTATATGAAGGGTTTGAGGGATATAGGCCAATTAGGACTTATACACTTGGTGGCAAGGACCTGGCGAGTGTTGCTGAACAGAGACCTTGGAGTGCAGGTTCATAGTTCCTTGAAAGTGGAGTCGCAAGTAGATAGGATAGTGAAGAACATGCAATAAGAAAGTGCAAATACTAAAAGCCATAATGCAAGGGTCAAGCCCTCCCACAAAATCATCATTGTCCTCACTTAGAAAGGACAAAAGTAACACAGCTGCAACCAGCCAGAGAAATAAAAAAAAGACAACAGTTCCCTAATGAGAACTAAAATATAACAGTATACACTGGCCATGTAGCCAGTCAGCTCAGAAATCAGTTCTCAAAAAAGAACATGGAGTGCAGTTAGGATTTCAATATCTCAGATAAAATTATCTCCCCAACCAATGGTTCTGATTAAAAATGGACATGGAGCAGCATTTTGGGCGGGGAGTGGTTATTTGGCCCATAGTCTCTGTGCCAAATCTCTAGAAGAGAATCATAGCCAGTTCTACTCTCCTCCTCTTTTCCCAAATTCCTCTTGTCAAGACAGTTTCTTTATTAATTTCTGATTTTAATTGCAGATAAATGTGAAATGAATTGTTTTAAAAACTCATTCGAAGTGGTGTAAACACGGTTGCTTGTTCAAGTAGTGCAGGAAGGTTAATTAACAGTTCACAGACCAAAGGCCCTTTGCCTGCCAACAATGATGAGTTTGTGTCCCAAGAAGTTGAACAGCTTGTGGGTGTTAACGATACGGCCAAAGGCATTCAGACCTCTGGAAGGGCGGTGGAGTCTTTCTCTATAGTTACAAAAGTTAAAGCATAAAGAAAGCCAATTTGTTTTCCCTCACAGTTGCTGTAAACTGGCTTCTAACCCATAGCTAAGAGACCTGGCAATTTGTCAAATAGTTGCTCTGTGCCCTCTATGCGGAAGTAATACATTCCTGAAGAAAGATGGAGAAACAGCAAATCCTGACAAGTAAAAGTATCAATGCAGACAGACACCATTGAAATGCCTTCAGTTTTTCCTTCCATATATAACACCAATTCTTTGTTTGGCTGTGTCTGTGCCAGGTGAGTTTTAAGGGGCTGGAGTTTTAATTAGTTGAAGTATATGTCGACAGTTCATATTTGTTCATCTGTAGCTCGAATCTATTTGTAATAAATAATAGTTCTTGTTTTATACAGAAATCTGGCATGTATTTTCTGTTAAGGAGAGTCTAAAAAGGCAGATAAACTGGGAAACTATTCTGATAAAATCTTAACTTTTGTGATGACTCTGGGAATAACAGAGTTTGACTTTCAGCACATCATCCCAGTGAGATGTGTCCTCTGCTTCAGGGTTCTGAGTCTTGACAGAATCCTGTCTTGCATCAACTGGTCAGCTTTAGTAGTGAGCAGTGTAATGTCCACGCAGGTGAGTGAGAACTGTCTCATATGTTCACATTCAGATGCAACAGCTCACAGGCAATTGCTTATTCCATTTTCACATAAAGGAGGTGCCGACTGTCATCAATTAGAAAGCTGGGAGCAAAAAGAGACAGAGACAGACAAGGAGAGTGTTAATGTAATCACAATTGTATGTCTTGCTGAAATGCAACATCATCCTTATATCTACAAGGTAAAGTTTTCTACAATAAGCAGTTTAGACCAGCCTTCCAACTCCAGAATATATCCATCTGTCAGCAGAATGGAAGACCGACAACACAGACATTTACTACAAGTGATGTCCTCATGTAGAGAATGTTGAATCCAATAACAGACTCGCAAAGACCAAGGGAGACTGGTGTTCAGTATCAGGGTCTTAGAGGGGGTCTGGCATTCTGCCTTCATACTGATCTCCAACACTTACCTCATGAGCCTATAATGTGGAGGCTGCAGGCTGCCCTCTTAGAATTACAGATTTGATTTCTTGGACTGCGGTTGGAGTTGTTTAGCATATTTTAACAAGTCTATGAACACAGGACTTGAGCAAATTCAAAATGTTCTTTCTTCTGGTCTTTGATTTCGATCATATTGAGGGAAGAAGGACTTCAGTTAATAAACTTTTGTCTTGTATAGGAATATCTCAATTGGAAACAGAATTAGGCAATTCGGCCCCTCAAGCCTGTACTTTTCAATAAGTTCAGTGCTGCTCTGTTTGTTTCAAATTTCACAGCTCTAGCTAACCCTAATAATCTTTGATTCCCCTAACAAGAGTTTATCCACCTCCGCCTAAAAATTATTTAATGTCCTGTCTCCAATGCTTTCTGATGCAGAGAATTCCAAAGTTGCACAACCCTCTGAGATATACTTTGTCCTGCAAAGGTGATCCCTCATTCTAAAGCAAAGCTCTCTAGTTCTGGACTGACCCACAAGAAGAAATATCTTTTCCACATCCAACTCATTCAGGATCTTACATGGTTCAACCAAGTTATCCCTCACTTCTAAATCGCATTGGAAACAAGTATAGCGTGTCCAACCTTGACTCATGAGGAAACCCACTCATTCTAGGGATCACTAGTAAATGCCCATTGAACCACCTCCAAAGCATTTAGATCCTTCCTTCAGGAGGGAGACCCAATCTGAGAACAGTATAAAGGACACGGTCCAACCAATATTCTCTATAACTGAAACACTATGTTTACTTTTATATTCAAGTCTTCTTGTAATAAAGGACTGAATTTTTTTACCGCTCTTGATTAAATGCTGCACTTGTAAGCTAACAGTGACTACAGCACCAGAACACCTAGATCTCTGCTTATTGAAATTCTGCAGTCACTCTTCATTCAAATAACATTTTGTATTTTTTTTACTCTTAGAGTCATAACGATGTATAGCACGGAAACAGACCCTTCGGTCCAACTCGTCCATGCCGACCAAATATCCCAACCTAATCTAGTCCCATTTGTCAGCATTTGGGGCGGCACGGTGGCACAGTGGTTAGCACTGCTGCCTCACAGCGCCAGAGACCCGGGTTCAATTCCCGCCTTGGGCAACTGACTGTATGGAGTTTGCACATTCTCGTGTCTGCATGGGTTTCCTCCGGGTGCTCCGGTTTTCTCTCACGGTCCAAGGATGTGCAGGTTAGGTTAATTGGCCATGCTGAATTGCCCATAGTGTTAGGTGAGGGAGTGAATGTAGAGGAATGGGTCTGGGTGGGTGCGCTTCGGTGGGTCAGTGTGGACTTGTTGGGCCGAAGGACCTGTTTCCACACTAAGAAATCTAGTCCCATATCCCTCTAAACCCTTCCTATTCATATACCCATCCAGATGCCTTTTAAATGTTGCAATTGTACCAGCCTCCACAATTTCCTCTGGCAGCTCATTCCATACACGCACCACCCTCTGCATGAATACGTTGATAAGTCTCTTTTATATCTTTCCCCTCTCACCCTAAACCTTTGCTCTCTAGTTCTGGACTCCCCCACGCCAGGGAAAAGACTGTCTATTTGTCCGATCCATGCCCCTCATGATTTTATAAACCTCTAGAAGGTCACCCCTCAGCCTCCAAAGCTCCAGCGAAAACAGCTCCAGCCTATTCAACCTCTCCCTACAACTCAAATCCTCCAATCCTAACAACATCCTTGTATAACTTTTCTGACCCTTGCAAGTTTCACAACATCCTTCCTATAGCAGGGAGACCAGAATTGCATGCAATATTCCAAAAATGGCCTAACCAATGTCCTGTACAGCCACAACATAACCTCCCAACTCCTGTACTCAATGCTCTGACCAATAAAGGAAAGCATATCAAATGCCTTCTTCACTATCCTATCTACCTGCGACTCTACTTTCAAGGAGCTATGAACTTGCACTCCAAGGTCTCTTTGTTCAGCAACACTACCGAGGACCTTACCATTAAGTGTAGAAGACCTGGATGTAGGTTTGATCGCTGAGCTGGAAGGTTCATTTCCAGACATTTCGTCACCCTACTAGGTAACATCTTCAGTGGGCCTCCGGGTGGAGCACTGTTGATAAGTCCTGCTTTGTATTTATATGTTTATAGACATTTAAATACAAAGCAGGAATTATCAACAGTGCTTTGCCCAGAGGCCCTCTGAAGAATTTACCTTGTAGGGTGACAAAACATCTGGAAATGAACCTTCCAGCTCAGCAAGCAAACCTACAGCCAGAACCTCAAACTGAGCTACAAACCTTCTCAAAACTTGTATAAGTCCTGCTAAGGTTTGTTTTCCCAAAATGCAGCACCTCACATTTATCTAAATTAAACTCCATCTCCTCAGCCCATTGGCCCATCTGGTCAAGATCCCATTGCAATTGGAGGTAACCTTCTTCGCTCCCCACTACACCACCAATTTTGATGTCATCTGCAAACTTAATAACTATACCTCTTATGCTCATATCAGGTCATTTATATAAATGTTGAAAAGTAGTGGACCCAGCACCATCCTTGTGGAACTCCACTGGTCACAGGCCTCCAGTCTGAAAAACAACCCTCCACCACCACCCTCCTCTGTCTTCTTTCTTTGAGCCAGTTCCATTTCCAAGTGGTTAGTTCTCCCTGTATTCCGTGAGATCTAACATTGCTAACCAGTCTCCCTTGGGGAACCTTGTCGAATGCTTTACAGAAGTCCATACGTCTACCACTCTGCCCTCAATCCCCTTTGCTACTTCTTCAATAAACTCAATCAAGTTCGAGAGATATGATTTCCACGCACAAAGCCATGTTGACTATCCCTAATCAGTCCTTGCCTTTCCAAATACATATAAATCATGTCCCTCAGGACTCCCTCCAACAATTTGCCCACCACAGAACACAAGCTTACCAGTCTATAGTTCCCTGGCTTGTCCGTACCACCTTTCTTAAATAGTGACATTATGTTAACCACTCTGTGACTACTGATGACACAAATATCTCAGCAAAGGGCCCAGCAATCACTTCTCTAGCTTCCCACAGAGTTTAGGGTACACCTGATCAGGTCCTGGGGATTTATCCATTTTTACACATTTCAAGACATCCAGCACTTCCTCCTTTGTAATATGGACATTTTTCAAGATATCACCATCTACTTCCCTACATTCTCTATCTTATATGCTCTTCTCCACAGTAAACACTGATGCAAAATATTCGTTTAGTATCTCCCCCATCTCCTGAGGCTCCACACAAAAACCTTGCTGATCTGTAAGGGGCCCTATTCTGGCTCCAGTTATCCTTTTGTCTCATGCATTTGTAAGAACCCTTTGGATTCTCCTTAACCCTGTTTGCCAAAGCTATCTCGTGTCCTTTTTGCCCTCCTCATTTTCCTCTTAAGTATACTAGATTGGGTTGGGATATCTGATTGGGTTGGACCAAAGGGTCTGTTTCTGTGCTGTACATCTCTATGACTATAACTCTATACTCCTACTGCCTTTATACCTAAAGGCTTCACTCAATCTATCCTGTGTACACCTGACATATGCTTCCTTCTTTTCCTTAACCAAATTCTCAATTTTTTTAGTCATCCAGCATTCCCTACACCTACCAGCCTTTCCTTTCCCCCGAAAGGAATATACTGTCTCTGGACTCTTGTTATCTCATTTCTGAAGGCTTTCCATTTTCCAACCGTCTCTTTACTTATGAACATCTGTCCCCAATCAGTTTTTGAAAGCTCTGTCTAATACTGTCAAAATTAATCTTTCTCCAATTTAGAACTTCAACTTTTAGATCCGGTCTATCCTTTTCCATCACTATTTTAAAACTAATAGAATTATGGTCCCTCGCCCCAAAGTGCTCCCCCACTGACACCTCAGTCACCTGCCTGCCTTATTTCCCCAAGAGTAGGTCAAGTTTTGCACCTTCTCTAGTAGGTACATCCACATACTGAATCAGAAAACTTTCTTGTACACACTTAAATTAGATTAGATTAGATTCTCTACAGTGTGGAAATAGGCTCTTTGGCCCACCAAGTCCACACCAACCCTCCATAGAGTAACCCATCCAGACCCATTTCCCTCTGACTAATGCACCTAACACTATGGGCAATTTAGCATGGTTAATTCACCTGACCTGCACATCTTTGGACTGTGGGAGGAAACCGGAGCACCGAGAGGAAACCCACGCAGACACGGGGAGAATGTGCAAACTCCACACAGTCAGTCGCACGAGGCTGGAATCGAACCCGGGTCCCTGGCGCTGTGAGGCAGCAGTGCTAACCACTGAGCCACCATGCCACCCACAATTCTGTTCCATCTAAACCTTTAACACGATGGCAGTCCCAGTCTATGTTTGCAAAGTTAAAATCCCCTACCATAACCACCTTATTGTGCTTACAGATAACTGAGATCTCCTCACAAATTTGTTTCTCAATTTCCCACTGATTATTGGGGGTCTATAATACACTCCCAATAAGGTGATTATCCCTTTCTTATTTCTCAGTTCCACCCAAATAACTTCCCTGGATGTATTTCCGGGAATATCCTCCCACAGTGCGGCTGTAGGGCTATCCCTGGTCAAAAATGCCACTCCCCCTCTTCTCTTGCCTCCCTTTCTATCCTTCCTGCAGCATTTGTATCCTGGAACATTAAGCTGCCAGTTCTGTCCATCCCTGAGCCATGTTTCTGTAATTACTATGATATTCCAGTCCCATGTTCCTTATCATGCCCCGAGTTCACCTGCCTTCCCCGTTAGGCCTCTTGCATTGAAATAAATGCAGTTTATCAGTCCTATCTTTTTTCTCTGCTGTTCCTTCCTGCCACTGACTGTTTGACTCTTTTATTCTCAATTGTACCAGTTTCAGATTGATCTCTTTCCTCACTATTTCCCTGGGTCCCACACCCCAACCTTACAAGTTTAAATCCTCCTGAGCAGCTTTAGCAAATCTCCCTAACAGTATAATAGTCCCCTTCCAATTCAGATGCAATTAGTCCTTCTTGCACAGGTCACTTCTACCCCAGAAGAGATTCCAATGATCCCAAAACATAAATCCTCCTCCCCTGCACCAGCTCATCAGCCATACACTCATCTCCTCTATCCTCCTATGCCTACCCTCACTAGCTCACAGCACCAGGAGTAATCCAGATATTACTACTCTCAAGGATCTCCTTTTTAAATTCCTGCCTAACTCTATATTCTCCCTTCAGAATCTCATCCTTTTCCCGTCCTATATCATTAGTTCCAATGTGTACAACAAACTCCTGCTGGACCCTCTCTCCCTTGAGAACATTCTGCACCCTCTGAGACATCCCTGATCCTGGAACCAGGAGGCAACACACCATTCTGATTTTTTTACTGCTGGTCACAGAAACATCTGTCTGTGCCTCAGACTAGAGAGTCCCCTAACACAATCTCTTGGAACCAGACGTACCCCTCATTGCATTAGTGCCAGTCTCGATACCAGAAACTTGGCTGTTCATGCTACGTTCCCCTGAGAATCCATCACCTCCTGCATTTTCCAAAACACCATACTTGTTTGAAATGGGGATAGCCACAGAATACTCCTGCACTACCTGCTTACCTTTCCTGGAGTTAGCCCATCTATATGACCGTATCTGCGGCTTTTCTTCCTTCGTATAACTGCCATCCATCACTTGTTCTTGTATTGTCTCTAATTGTCGCTCCAACTGATCCATTCGGTCTAATAGAATTCACAACCAACGGCATTTATTGCAGATGTAATCCTCAGTAACACGTAAACTCTCCCTAAACTCCTGCATCCGATAAGAAAAGCAAATCACTCTACTAAAGGCCATTTTTGCTTCTTCCTATCTACAGACCCAGAAAATAGCACCGTCTCATTCCTCTACAAACACTGCTCCAGACTATCTTAATACTTATGGCTTATATTTAAGCTTAATCAAGAGACAAATCTCAGTAAAACATAATCAAGAAATAATCCACTCTACTCACTATTATAGATTTTCAGCAAGGCCACACTTAAAACTATTCACTTATCTGTTTCTGTGTTGCGACCTCTCCCAAACAGGTTCCTCAAAGATCAGTTGTGAATTTCACTGTTTGTTAATTTTCCTAGACGCATGCCAATGTCCAGCGATACATCAATTCAACAGCAAAGGCAGTAACTGTGCAGGTTCACCGCTGTCAGTTTGCAGTGTGGATTTCTTTCTCTCTCTCTCTCTCTCTTGCACTGGCTTGACCATGTGCTGTCTTTGTCCGTTCCTCTCCCTTTTAAAAGTGCCATGTTTGAATTTTTATTTCTCTCCAAAGTTCCAAAACAATGCAACAGCATATAAAACAGTAATTGTGGCTCCTGGAATTCGAGAAAATCACCTCCAACACCTAAAATACCTCAAAAAAAGGTGCAGCCTGTTACAGTCAGAATTTCTTCCCATCCTCCATCTTGGATTACTCAGAATCCTCTTCTTGCTAATTTCACATTTTCCCCCATTACAATACATCTGTTAGATTTTTGCCCAATCTATCAATACTCATCTCCAGTCTCATGTCACCTTCACAGCATATTTTCATAGCTATCTTCATGTCATCTTCAAACTTTATCCACCATGCCTCACTCTCCTCATTAAGTCATCGATATAAATTGCAAAGCCCTCCAGACACATCCCGATGAGATTGCACTTGTTGCGTCCTGTGGCATTTTCTCAAATGTCTTCTGCAAGTTCAAGACCAATGTGTCAATGGACTCCCCTTTATCCACAGTTACTACTTCAAGGAACTTCAATTAATTTCTTCCTCACAGAAAATACTGACTCTTCCTGACCACCTTGAGCTCTCTCCCCCCCCGCCAAAAAGTGGTCAGTTCCAGCTTCCTTAAATGATTAGTTCTAACATCTTACCCAAAACGGATGTCAAGCTAACTGGCCTCGGTTTCTGGTTTTCTGCCTTCTTCCCTCATTGAATACAGATTTTATTTCCTATTTTCTAGCTTACAGAACCTTCCAGAATATATGACTTTTGAAAAATTAACGTCAGCGCATCTACTCCTCAGCCACCTCTTTCAAGACATTAGGATAAAGTGTACCAAGACAGAAGGATTTGCCAGTGTACAATAACATCAGTTGGCTCAGTATTGCTTTCCTAATGATTATAATTTCATCAAGTTCCTCCCCTCAAACTCATTTACAACTGTTACTGGGTTATTTTGTATCCTCTACAGTGAAGAGGAACAGCAAAATATATTTCATTCACCATTTCCATATTTTCTCCTATTGACTCCCCATTCTCATTCTCTAGCAGATCACTCACTGAACATTTGTCTTTAAATCCCTGCAGAAACTCTTGTTGTCTGTCTTCACGTTTCTAATTAGCGCCCTCTCATGCTCTTTCTTCCTTGTGATTTAACCTTTTGTTCATTTCCTTCCGTTCTTTTTATTCTGATGAATCATCTGATCCACCACTCATCTTTATGGAAACAAGCTTTGTGCCAACTTAAATTTGATGCTTCCCTCAACTTTAGTTAATCATGGATGGTTGTTCCTTCCTCCAGAGCTTTCTTTACAGTAGGAATGTTATCTATCCCGAGAGCTCTGAAATATCCTCTAAACGCTTGCCATACTTCTCTATTGATCCATTTCTCAGCCCTGTATTCAAGTTCACTTCAGCTAGCTCAGCTTCCAAGTCCACATAGTGGCCTTGATTTAAGTTTAAAACACTGATCTCACATTTGCTTCTTTATCAGGTTAGATCTAAAATTCAATTAGTATTGTGGTCGCTGCTGTCCAGAAATGCCTTTACACAGAGGCCATTAATTAATCCTATTTCATTAAACAAGACCAATTTTAATATAATCTGCTCTGATTGGTTCAAGGACTTGATACTCTAAGGACCTACCTTAAAAACATTCTATAAACTCCTCATCCAGGCTACCACAGCCAAGCTTGTTTTTCCAGTTTATATGAAGATTAAAATCATCCATGGTTATTGCTGTCCCTTTATCACAAACACCCAAATTATTACTTCTTGCATATTTTGCCCCATTTTACTGTTGGTGGGGTGGAGTGTCCGGTAGATCTCTCCCACTAGCAACTTCTTTACAACTGCTCATCAACCATCAGAAAGCTAAGCTAGTTCAGAAGTCTCCTGTGGCTATTCCTCTCTCAAACAGATATTCCATTTCAGGTACTGTTGAAAGGGCTAGTCTCTTTCAGAAAAATAGAAATGGGAGTCAGAGCTTGGGCAGAAGGAATGAACCTTGTGTTAAGTGGGGTTTGCCAATATTTAAAAGAATAATTGATATAGGGAACTTTCCTGTCAGGGGAACAGGCAGGAGGTTCTGCAGCAGTGAGTGTGAATCTAAGATAGTATTTTGCCTTAGTGGTGCCAGGATTCAGGACTACCCAAAATTCTTGAAGCATATTGTCAAAGGGGAGAGATTGAGAAGCTGGAAGCTGTTGTATCCATTGGTAGGAATGCAATAGTTAGGGAAAGGGTTAAGGCTTTGCAGAATGAATACAAGAGGTTAGGTAGAACGCTAAAAAGCTGAACCTCAAAAGATAATCATCTCTGGTTGACTCTTGGTGCCACATGCTAGTGAGAGTAGGAATAAAAAGATAGGACAGTCAAATCAATGGTTGAAGAGATTGTGCAATGGGCAAGTATTCAGATTTTTGGTTCATTGGAATCTCTTCTGGGGTAGAAAAGACCTGTTCAAAAGGCATCACCTGAAATGGAAAGGGATCAACATTCTGGCAGAGAGATTTGCTAGTTCTATTTCAGAAGTAAAGAAAAATTCTGGATGGGAGGAACCACCATCCACAGTTAACTAAAGAAGATGGGGAAAAAATCAAATCTAAGGGAAAAAAGCTTCTAATGCTTCTAATAAAGATGATTGGTAGGCCAGATGGCTTGTCAGAATATAAAGCACCTTTATACTAAAACAGAGTGGGAATGAAGATTCCTAAGTATAAAGTATAAAGAAGTGCATGGTTCTGAATCAGAAAAGAGCAATTGAATTAGAAAAGACAGACAAGAGCAAGTCAGAAAACAAGGTAACTGAAGAATTAAACTACATTTATTTCAATGCAGGGGATCTTACAGTCAGGCTGATGAACTCAGGGTATGTGTAGGAACATGGGACCGGGATGTCGCAGTTATTACAGAAACTAGGCTGAAGAAAGGACAGGAGGGACAGAAGAGGAAGTGCTGGAAGTCTTAGAATACATAAAGATAGATTAATCTCTGGGACCTGATTAACTGTATCTCAGGACGTGTGGAAGTTAGGGAGGAAATTGTGGGGCCCCTAACAGAAATATTTGTATCTTCTATAACCACAGGTGAGGTGCTCGAGGACTGGAGGGTGATGAGTGTTGTGCTTTAAAGGAGAAGTGTGTGAACTACAGATCTGAGTGCCTGATATTGGTGTTGGGTAGGTTGTTGGAGGTGATTCTGAAAGATAGGATTTACATCTATTTGGAGGGGCCAGGACTGATTAAAGATAGCCACAGCATGGTTTTGTGCAAGAGAAATAGCGTTGCACTAACCTGATCAAGTTTTTTGAGAAAGTAACCAAAAAGATTGATGATGACAGAACAGTGGACATTGCTTACATGTACTTTACCAAATCCTTTGACAATGTTCCACATGGTAGACTAATTAGTAAAGTTAGATCACATAGGATTCAGGGTGAGCTTGCCATTTGGATACAAAATTGCCTTAACTGGAGACAGAGTAAGGCGATGGAGGGCTGTTTTTCAGACTGGAGTCCTGTGACCATTCACGTTCCACAAGGATTGGTACTGGGTCCACTTTTGTTCATCACTTATATGAAATAATTTGGATGAGAATATAGGATGCATAGTTAGCGAGTTTGACCACGACCACCAATTTTGGTGTTGGTTGCAATGAAGAAAATTGTCTAAGATTACAAAGAAATCTTGATCAATTGGGTCAATGAGCTGAGGAGCGGAGATGGAGGTTAATTTGGATAAATGCGAGGTATTGCACTTTGGTAAAACAAACAAGGGCAGGACTTATATAATTAATGATAGGGGCTGGGGTAGTGTTGTAGAACAGAGATACCTAGGGATTCAGGTACACAATTCTTTGAAATCTGCACCACAGGTAGACAAGGTGGTTAAGAAAGCATTTATCACTTTTCATAGAAATAGAATCCTTCCAGTGGGGAAGCAGACCATTTGGCCCATCAGCCACATCGACCTTCTGAACAGCATCCCATCCAGACCAATCACACACCCTGTCCCTGTAGCCCTGCATTCCCCAAGGCAACCCATTTAGCCTGCACATCCCTGGATGCTATAGTCAATTTAGCATGGTCAATCTACCTAACCTGCACATTTTTAGACTGTGGGAAGAAACCCACAGACATGGGGAGAATGTGCAAACTCCACACAGTCAGTCGCCGTGAGGCAGCAGTGCTAGCCACTGAGCCACCATGCCTTCATTGCTCAGCCCTTTGAGGACAGGAGTTGGAATATCATGTTGAAGTTGTACAGGATTTTAAGGCCTCTGAAGTACTGTGTACATTTCTGGTCGCTGTGCTATAGGAAGGATATTATTAAACTAGAGAGGGTCAAGAAAAGATTTATCAGGATATTGCCGGGAATAGAGGGGTTGAGATATCAAAATAGCTGGGACTTTTTTTTCCACTGAAGCTTAGGAGGTTGAAGAGGTGACCATATAGAAGTTTAAGGTCATAAGGGGCATAGATAAGATAAATAGCAAGGGTCTTTTCCCTAGGGTAGGGGAGTTCAAAATTAGAGGGCATATTTTTAGGGCGAGAAGAAAATGTTTTAAAAAGGACATGCTGGCAACCACAGTGGTTTGTGTATGGAATGAACTACCAAAAGAAGTGGTAGATGCAGGCAATTACAAAGTTTAAAAGACATTTGGATAAGTTCATGAATCTGAAATGTTTGGAGGGATATGGGCCACACATAGGCAAGTAGGACTTGTTTAGTTTGGTAAATGGTTGGTGTGGACTAGTTGAACTCAAGGGTCTGTTTCCGTGCTGTATGACTGAATTGCTAAATATCTGATGAGATTTTTCAGGGATGTTGGGAAAAGCCAAGTGCAGTGAATAACAGGATAACTTGAAGGAGAAAGTGAAGCCACAGTGAACTGCATGACGCCCTCCTTAGCGAAGACAGCTACAGAATAGTAAATCTCATCACTGACCTGTAAAAAAGGAATGGCACAGGGATGGTGCTGAAATGCCAGACTGCATGAGCATCAAACACCCACAGCAATGGAGGGAAGTCCAGGAGTTCAAGCAAAGCCAGTCCATGCAGCATCATGACAACCACCATACACTTCCACACATAGGGGAGGTGACATCGGTTCCAGAGGCACCAGCTGAGCCACCACAGGAGGTTAATCAACCCTGAAACCAGACAGTAAAATGCAGGCACATGAACATCTTAACATGAAAAATAACATACAACTCAAGTCTGCTCCTTCCTTCTGGAAAACCCTGGCTGGACTTTTACTTCAATCCTATTTTCTCAACCAATTCCCAAATCTCTTGATTAGAGAGTACAAAAGATTAGCCATCTTAAATCTTGAACATACCCAAGAGGCAAACCTCCACAGACTTCTGGAGTAAACAATACCAAAGATTCAGTGCTTGTTCTCCAAAATATTTCTTCTCAGATGACTCAAAGCTGGTGGGAAGTGAACAGTGAAAACGATGCTGAAATGTTTGAGAGATTCAGATAAGTTGAATGAATGGGCAAATGCATAGCTGGTGCAGTATAATGTGGATAAATGTGGAGTTATCCACTTTGGTCGCAAAAACAGGAAGGCAGATTATTTCCTGAATGTCTATAAACAAAAAGGGGAATGCACATGATATCACAGTGACCTCAAACACCAGTTGCTGCAGGTAAGCATGTAGAAAGTGAAGACAAATGGTATGAAGGCCTTCATAGCGAGATAATTCAAGTATAGGTGCAGCGATGCTTTGCCACAATTATGTTGGAGAAAGTGAGGACTATAGATGCTGGAGATCAGTTAAAGAGTGTGGTGCTGGAAAAGCACAGCCGGTCAGGCAGCATCAGATTCTCCTGCTCCTCTGATGTTGCCTGACCAGCTGTGCTTTTCCAGCACCACACTCTTTGATTGCAGTTATATCAGGCCTTAGTGAGACCCCACGTGGAGTACTGCTTGCAGTTTTGTTCTCCTTATCCGAGGAAGTATGTTCTTACTATGGAGGGAGTGCAACAGATGCAGGAAGCATGCTCCCAGAACCAAGGGTCACAGGATACAGGGTCAGCTGTTAGAAATAGCTTGACCCAGAGAGTGGTGGGCCTGTGGAATTCTCTACCATGGAAAGCAGTCAAGGCCAACACATCATGTGATTTCAAGAAGAGTAGGATATAGTACATTAGATTAGATTAGATTAGATTACACGGGGAGAACGTGCAAACTCCACACAGTCAGTCGCCTGAGGTGGGAATTGAACCCGGGTCTCTGGCGCTGTGAGGCAGCAGTGCTAACCACTGTGCCACCGTGCTGCCCACTTGTAGCTAAAGGGATCAAATGACGTTGGGGACAGCAGGAACAGGTTATTGAGTTGGATGACCAGCCATGTTCATAATGAACGGTGGAGCAGGCCAGAGCGCTGAAGCACTTACTCCTGCTATTTCTTTTTAGGTTTTATGTCTGCCCTAAACGCATCTTTACTCACTCACCCTGGAAATTTCTCCCATGCCAGGAATCAAACATCAAGCATACTCTCTCTACTTTTTTTTAATCTGCAAGTAAGCTCCACCAACAAAAGACAGGCTTCAATTTAGAAAAAAAGAGATATTGCATTTGTGTAATACAAATAAGGACATAATTTAAAATTAAGGGACCTTGAGTAGTCTTGCAGAACAGAGACACCTAGGGGTTGAGGTACAAAATTGTTTGAAATTTGAATCACAGGTAGACAGGGTAGTTAATGTGGCGTTTACCATGCTTGCCTTCATTGCTCAGACCTTTGAATATAACAGTTGGATTGTCATGTTGAGCTTACACAGGATGTTGGTGAGGTTTCTTCTGGAGTAGTGTGTGTAGTTCTGGTTACCTGGCTACAGAAAGGCTATTATTAAACTGGGGAGGGTTCGGAAAAGATTTAGCAGGATGCTACTAGGAATGGGGGGGCTTGAGATATAAAAATAGACTGGATAGGCTGGAACTACTTTTCACTGGAGCATAGGAGACTGAGGGGTGATCTTACTGAGATTTATAAAATCGTGAGGGGCATAGATAAGGCGAGTTCAAAACTAGGGGGCACATTAATGTGAGAGAGGAGAAAGATTTAAAAAATGACTTGAGGGGCAACTTTTTTTTTTGAAAAGCACAGCATAGTTCATGTGTGGAATGAATTGCCAAAGAAAGTGGTGGATGCAGATAGTTACAAAGACATTTCATTTAAATGACATTTGGATAAGTTCACGAACGGGAAAGGTTTGGAAGGATATGGGCCAAATGGAGGCGGTGAGAGTAGTCAAGTTTAGCAACATGGTCAGCATGAATTGGTTGCATCATAGTTTCCATATTTCATGACTAAGTGCCAGACAGGGACAGGATAGGGTTAGGTACAGAGTAAAGCTCCCTCTACTTTTTCAAACTGTTCGTTAAACTTTTTCTACTCATTTGAATTGCTAGCAAAGCTTCCTCTACACTGTCTCCATCAAACACTCCCCAGGACAAGCTGCACGGGCCTCACTACAGAGTAAAGATCTTGGTACTTAAACAGTGTGGGCTGGATTTAAACCCAGAGATAGAGAATGATTGCAACTTTAAATATATTCTTACTGAAATAAGGAATAAGATGAACTCCCGTCAGAGCCTCACTTACCTATCAAGACATTGGCAGCCATGTTGTACCCATAATCAAAATGCACAAAGGTGAGGTACCAGATGTGACATGTGAACAATCCAATGAGTAGGGCCCCAAAAAGACTGGCTGCCCAAGGGTAAGCCAAGCCCACGGTCCTGAAGAATGAACAAGCCAGATATGACAAAGCAACATTCAGCAGGTACAGTGGGTGAAGCAATGTAAAACAGAACCAAACAGCAGGGGATCCTACTCTTGCAATGCCATTCATTGCAAATTCATTATAAAGTGCCTCAAAATACTTTGTATAGTTGGACTGGACACTGTTGATAGAATGAGGTAAAAACAATGACTGCAGATGCTGGAAACCGGATTCTGGATCAGTGGTGCTGGAAGAGCACAGCAATGCAGGCAGCATCCGAGGACAGGCAAAATCGACGTTTCGGGCAAAAGCCCTTCATCAGGAATAAAGGCAGAGAGCCTGAAGCGTGGAGA
>NC_057742.1:453795-495594 GCF_004010195.1 Chiloscyllium plagiosum
TGGTGGCAGGCACGGCAGTAGGGGTGGCGGAAGTCACTGAGGGTGTGGCATCGGCGATGATGTGAGGGCCAGGAGTGGCTGTGGGAGTGGCCATGATGGGGGCAGTAGTGACATCATCAATCAGCGTGGGGGTGGTAGCTGCATCAGCCGCATGGCTAATGGTGTTTCCGAGGCCAGGGGATTCTTCTGGAATGTTCGAGGAGCGCTAGTTATGGAGGAGGGTAGATAAAAGTTTGTTGTACTTACAGTTTTTGATGTTTGAGATGGAATGAGGAGGGTAGATAAAAGTTTGTTGTACTTACAGTTTTTGATGTTTGAGATGGAATTGAAATACTGTTTGTTGAGAGTATGAATTCTCCTGAGGATGTAGTACAGAGTGGGTCCTTTGCAATTCTGAGAGAGTGTGGCCCTCAGCTGAGGCAGGGCAGACTGTAGAGAGGTTAGGTGCCTGCGCATTGCTGCAAGTGTGGAGCGGAGGATCTTGAAGGAGAACTGTTGCTGGTGTTTTTGAATCTGTAGTCTGTACTGTTTGTCCTGTTCGGGTCCGAACACTGCTGGTTTAAAGGTGGTCCGGAGTCCATGTGGGATGAGTTGGTTACGGAGACAGTCACTGAGGAAGCAAATGTGGCTGTAGTAGCGGGTTTGTTTCAGGACAATTGCTGTGCTCTTCCAACACCACTGATCCAGAACTGTTTATAGAATGATTAAAAATGATAAAGAACCTCCTGTGAGGTACCAACGGCAGAGAAAACACAACTTCTCAACCCTACACCTCGTGAGCTCTGCAAACATTCCAAATGTGGTCTTTCAAATCATCTTCAGTTACTCTAACTCTCCGTGTACTACAGAGCGAACAAAGACAAGATTTCAGGCATTTAGGTCTTTTATCCATGAGTCATTCAGTAGTCACTGACCCAGGAGGTACAGCTTCAGGTGGCATCATGGCAGGGTTTGCTTAACGGAGAGGGTTGAGTGAATTTATGGGCAGATTTGGGAATTTTGAAGCAGAGGGGCTGACTTTCAAAGAACACCATCCAAGACATGGCTGTGATCCAGGTTAATGGGTCACACAGATAGGGAGACCCTGACCTGTTCTCATCTGCTGCTGGCTGGAATCTCAGTCTCTGTACTTAAACAGTAGCCAGCGAGAACAGGACACTCACACTCAGCTCAGTTATAAACACACCACTGTCCCTCTGACATGCTGCTCTAAGGTGTGAACTAACAATTCTCCCTCCTCCCAAATGTCAAGGAAGATCTTGCATTCCTACAGCAGTGTTCACAACCACTAGGAACTCCAAAAGCATTTTGGAGCCAATGAAGTACTTATATATAGTCACGGTTTCCCTGTAGGAGACACAATCACCAATTTGCACACACAAAATCTCAAAACAGTGAAATGTCCAGACAACCTGTCTAAATCATGTTAGTACAACACAGGAACAGGCCTTTTGGCCTGAACTAATTGAGGGATAAATATTGAGCAGGACAGAGTGGAGAACCTCCCTGCCTTTCATTGGAACTGTGATGTGGAAACATTTACATCCATCTGAGGGGTCAGGTGAGACCTCAGCTTAATGCTTCATCCAAAACACACCACCTCTGACAGTGTAGCATGGCATCAATGTAGCACTGGGAATGTCAACCTAGGAATCTTTAGATCAAATCATCGATAGGGACTTGAACCCATAAATATCTAGTTCAAAGGTAGAGTGCTCTCACTGAGCCACAGCTGACATGAGCAGACACTGGGTGAAGCCTGAGGCTGAAGGAGACCATGTCTCTCAGATAGAGTACACGAGTTGTTGTTTAATGGCATGCAGGATCATTGTTCAAAGCCTTGCCAAAGGATTGAACAGTTAGATTGAAAACAGCTGATGGGACACTGACAATGCTGTGACGTGGGGAAGTGCTACAAGAAATACTCACCGGACACAGCACAGGTAGATGGAATACAGCACCACTGATGACGCACTGAAGTAATCCATTTTCTGCAAAATTAAAATTACAATGAAAACAATTCTGCGAAAAACTATGATTGTTTGGTTATAACTGAGGTTGCAGCCCCAGGAATCTGGTTACTTACCTCAGTCAGTGGAGTGTCACGTGTGTGGAATACAGTGGACCAAACCCAGGCATTGAGGGTGATCTACCAGAAGAGAAAGAAATTGTTGATTGTTTGGATTATCACAAGGACATAAGAAATAGGAGCAGGTGGTGGCCATTCAGCGAGATCAAGGTCAATTTCAACAATATCACCTGCATTATCTTGGATTTCCTCAGTGTTATTAATATCTAGAAATCAATCAACCTCAGTGTTGAACATACTCGGTGACTCAGCCTCCACAACCCTCTGGGTAGAGGATTCCAATGATTCATCACCCTCTTATTGAAGAGATTTCTCCTTGTCGCAGAAATAAAGTCTGCCCATTGTCCAGAGACTGTGCCTCTTGGTTCTCAAACCCCTCCCTCTCTGGGGGCAAGATCCTTCCTGCATTTACTGTCAGTTTGTTACAAGTTCCACTGAAGGCCTTAGCTTTCAAACCTTGTTGTTGTTGGTGGAGGGAGTATTTTAGGAACCTTTAACACTGCACAAGTATGATATGAGATGGTGACAAGCAGAGAGAGGACAAGACAAAGGCAATCACAACAGAGAACGCATGATATGGAGGTTTTGGGGGGGAAGAGGAAGGAGTAATATTAACACTGACTCTCAGTGGGTAGGGAAGGAGTCAGCACAAACCTTCTGAGAATCATAAGCATGTGACCATGTCTGTTCAGTACTTTGAAAGATCCATCCAATTAAGCCCACTCGTTTGCTCTTTCCCTCTGTTCTTGAAATTTTCTAATTCAAATCCAGTTTTTCTTTCAAAAGTTAATGAATTTGTTTCTTGTTCTTACGTTCTCACAGCGTACTTTCACACTTATCTTTGCATCATCTACAAATTTACCCAACATGTCTCTGCTATCATTGTTAGATATTTTCTAAATAAACCCAGAGATATTATTACAAACCTAGCACTACCCACACCTTAATCCAAGCTCTTCCAGTATAGCTACAACGTGGAAAATTGCCCAGGTTTGTCATATCCACAAAATGTAGGACAAATCCAACGTGGCCAATTATAGTCCCATTGGTCTACACCCGGTCATCAGTAAAGTGATGGAAAGCATATTTTGTAACAGTGCTATCAAGCAGCACCTGCTCAGCATTAACCTACTCAGTGACACCCAATCTGGATTCCGCCAGACCACTCAACTCCTGCCCTCATTACAGCCTTAGTTCAAACATGGACAAAAGAGCTTAATTCCAGAGGGGATGGGAGAATGACAGCCCTTGACATCAAGGCTGCATTTGACTAAGTGTGGCATCAAGAAGCTCTAACAAAACCAGAATCATCGAGCATTGGGGGCAGACTTTCCAGTGTTTGAAGTCATCTGTGGCATAAAAGATGATGTTAGTGTTTGTTGGAGGGGAATCATCTTAGCTCTAGGATATTTCTGAAGGAGTTGAACTGCATAGATATTTTCCAATCAACCTGGTCAGAAATGCTATTGCACACCTCTGGAAAAGGTGGGACTTGAACCCACGGCTTAAGCTCTGATATAGAGACACTGTGGCACAAGAGCTCCTCAGGGTAGTGTACTAGTCCCAACCATCTTCAGCTGTTTCGCCAATGACCTTCCCGCCATCATTAGGTCAGACGTAGGGACATTTGCTGATGAATACACAACATTCAGCACGATTCTCAACTCCTCCCAATCTGAAGTAGTCCATATTAAACACAAAGACAATGAACGTATCCAGGCTTGGGCTGATAAGTGGGAAATAGGATGCATCAGAGCACCAATGACCATCTCCAACAAGACATAATCAAATCATTGCCCCTTCATATTCACTGGTATTTTTAGGGTACAAGAAGGGTAGACAGATTGATCAGATTGGTAGCAAATGGAATTTAACCATGAAAATGTGAGGTAATACAATTTGGAAAAAGTAACAGGATAAGGGAGTACTCAAAATGAATGGCAGGACACCAGGAAGCTCAGAGGGATCTTGGATGCTATGGCCAGAGATCCCTGAAGCAGCAGGATTGGTTATTAGGGCAGTAAGGCCACATACAGGACATTTGCTTTTATTGGTTGTGACATAGCTTATAAGCAAAGGGAAGCAATGTTGCAGCTGTACAGAACATTGATTAGTTCACAGCTGGATTACTGTGTGTAGTTCTGGTCACCACACTACAGGAAGGATGCGATTGCACTAGAGTGGGTGCAAGGGAGATTCACCAGGATGTTGCCTGGGATGGAGCATTTCAGTGCTGAAGAGAGACTGGATAAGCTTGGATTGTTTTCTTTGCAGCAAAGAAGTCTGAGAGAGGGAATCTTGATGGTGGTCTATAAGATCATGGGGAGCAAATACAGGAAAGAAAGTAAGCAGTTATTCTCCTTAGTTGAAGGGTCAATAAAAAGGGACATAATTTTAAGGTGAAAGATTTTGAGGTTTATAGGGATTAGAGGAAATTCTTTTTCACCCTGAAGACAGTGGGAATTTGAAATGCACTGTTTGGGAGGGTAGTTGAGGAGGGAACCTCACAACCTTTAAAAAGTAGTTAGGTGAGCACATGAAATATCATAATATTCAAGACTATGTGCCAAGTGCTGGAAAGTGGGACTAGTGTAGATTTAGAGCAGTTTTTGTCAATGCAGTCTTGATGGATCAAAGGCCTCTTTTGTAATGTATGGTTCTTACAACATATCAGAGGCTAGAAACTTGCAGTAACTCACTCAACTCCTGACTTCCCAAAGCCTGTCCATCATCTGCAAGGCATAAATGATGAGTGTGATGGAATACTCCCTACTTGCCTGGATGGGTGCAGAGCCAAAAACATTCAAGAAGCTTGACACTGTCCAGGACAAAACAGCCACTTGATTGGCACCACATCCACAAACATCCATTTCCTCCACCACCGACACTCAGTAGCACTAGTGCCTACCATCTACACGGTGACTTAGTGGTTAGCACTGCTGCCTCCCAGTGCCAGGGACCCGCGTTCGATTCCAGCCTCGAGCTGTGTGGAGTTTGCACATTCTCCCCGTGTCTGCATGGGTTTCCTTCTGGGTGCTCCGGTTTCCTCCATAGTCCAAAGATGTGCAGGTCAGGTGAATTGGCCATGCTAAATTGTCCATAGTGTTAGGTACATTAGACAGGGGTAAATGGAAGGTAGGGGAGTTGGTCTGGGTGGGTTACTCTTAGGAGGGTCGGTGTGGACTTGTTGGGCCAAAGAGCCTGTTTTCATATTGTAGGAATCTAATCTACAAGATGCACTGCAGAAATTTATCAAATATCTTTAGACAGCACCTTCCAAACCCACAACTATTAATGTCCAGGAGGGCAAATGAAGAAGATTAATTGAAATACCACCATCGGCAAGTACTCCTCTAAGCCACGCACCATCCTGACTAAGATGTATGTTACTGATCATTCACGGTTACTGGGTAAAAGTGCTGGAACACCTTTCCTAATGGCATTGCGAGAAAAGTTTCAGTAGCAGATTATAGTGGTTCAAGGACGCAGCTCACCACCACTTTTTCACAACTAAGGATGGACAACCCTCATTCCATGAAATGTTTATTTTAAAAATCTGCCCCACTGCTTTCTATAGATCTATCCCTCATCTATAGCTCAGCTCACCTTTTACACCTATTTTGTAACCCTTAGTTAAGTATAAGACTATATTTTAAACTGACTTTTACCTTTCAAACTGGACACAAAATTCAATTATATTGTTTTTGCAAGGTTTGTGAAGGTTTGTAGCTCAGGTTGAGGTTTAGGGTGTAGCTTTGCTCGCTGACCTGTAGGTTTGATATCCAAACATTTCATCACCTGGCTGGGTAACATCATCAGTGGCGACCTCTAAGTGGAGGTCGCCACTGAAGATGTCACCTAGCCAGGTAATGAAACGTCTGGATATCAAACCTACAGCTCAGTGAGCAAAGCTGCACCCCCCCCTCAATTATATTGTGGACATTGCTACCTCAGGATTTACTGAGGTATTAATTAATGCTGCCACATTGCAGTTCCAAGTCTAGTAGAACCTGTTCTTTGACAAGACTAAAACTATACACAGTATTCTAGACTTGGTCTCACCAATGCCTTGCATAATTGGAACAAAACAATCCTACTTTTACGCCCTATTCACTTTGCAATTAGCACCAACATTCCATCTGCCTTTCGAATCATTTCCCATACTTGCATATATTTTTTCATTCAACAACCAGGAGATTCAAGATAGTTCTGAACAATCCAGTTCTGCAATCTCTCCAGTTAGATAATCTGCTGCTTCTTTGTTCTTCCTGGACAAGTTCACATATTCACACATTATGGCTGCTCCATGAAATTCAAAACTTCTATCAAATCTGCTCTAAGGAGAATAATACCAGCATCTCCTTATTAACAAAATTCTTCACCACTGGGAAAACAATCCCCTCTGCAAAAGTTCTTGGCAACATTCCCAAAGTGTGGTGCTCAGAATGGGACAAAATTCCAGCTGGGGCAAAACCTGTCGCCGATAAAGATTTAGTATAATCTCCTTACATTTCAATTCAACATTGCAACTGGGAAAAATCTAAAGGTACTAATTAGATCCTTCATACAGTCCCTCTGATGAAAAGAAGCTTTGGACAAGCTGGAGAGTCAACACCTCACTTGTGGACAAAAATTTTAACTGTGGACTGCGGGTGAGGGGATTAAAGCAGCCCAAGTCCCAGCTCCTGTCTTCTCTGGGAAACTATGCATGTGGTCACAGGGTAAGCCCAGGGATAGGCTCATGTGATTCCCTTCCCTATATCTCTAACAGGCTGTGTGAATATGTGAACAGCCCAAAGAAAAACGCATTCCTCAAGATCCATTGCACAGACAGAAGCCTGGATCCCACGATGTATAAATGGTCAGGGAAACAAACATTTTGGGGTATCAGTCTGCTTCCTGTTCTGCAGTATCACTTCACTGCACTGACTAGAGGCACCTACTCTTTTACAATAGTAGAGCTTAGTACTGTCGTTACCATAGCAAAGGAGATGCATGTATGGTACATAGGAGATTCTAGAGGCACTGCAGCCTGGTACCTGCCCAGCATCACATAGTTGGCCAGTCCGTTCAGCATGGAGGCAAAGGCTGAGGCAGGTTCTTGGAAGAACAGGAATCGGTAGAAGGGCCACTGCAAAAACAAAAAGAAGAAAGGCACCAGTTAAAGTTGAGAATCGGACAAGCATCCTGAGCCAACTTCCCACAGTGGTAGAGGGGCTCGATAAATGGTCTTGAAAAGCATTAAGTTATTGGCAGTGTTTTCACAAAGAGGCTCAGAGACACAGCAAAGTGGACCCTGTAGGATTCACAGCAAGGGATAGTGTCTGACTGGTTCCCAGGAACCCCAGAATCTGAATGCTCCAACCAGAGTCAGTATCAATCAATAATTTGAATTACTGCAGTGCCAACATCACCTTGCCGTAAAATTGAGGCACTTTGTGTCCTTCCTGAATGTACAGTCCCACTGTCAGCCACATACAGCTGTATTTACAGTCATCAGCACAGCTCCAACCTGCCAGCAGAAACAGAGAAGGTCAACAGTCAAGTTACTTCTGACCAACAATTCCAACACAAATACACTAATTTCAGGGTTATTGCAGTGATGACATGACATGTGTTGAGACAATAGGCAATGCCCAAGTCATAAAACAAAGGGAAATGTTCGATGCCGAAATTATTCTTGACTGAAAGCCCACACTCATGTGCAACAAGAACGAAGAAATTGGAGATAGGCAGAACCCATGCCTCGGTGACAACATAGGGACCCGCAGGGCGAGACGGCGCCCCGGTGAGAGTCAGTGTGTGAGACGGCGCCCCGGTGAGAGTCAGTGTGTGAGACGGCGCCCCGGTGAGAGTCAGTGTGTGAGACTGTACCCCGGTGAGAGTCAGTGTGTGAGACGGCGCCCCGGTGAGAGTCAGTGTGTGAGACGGCGCCCCGGTGAGAGTCAGTGTGTGAGACGGCGCCCCGGTGAGAGTCAGTGTGTGAGACGGCGCCCCGGTGAGAGTCAGTGTGTGAGACGGCGCCCCGGTGAGAGTCAGTGTGTGAGACGGCGCCCCGGTGAGAGTCAGTGTGTGAGACGGCGCCCCGGTGAGAGTCAGTGTGTGAGACGGCGCCCCGGTGAGAGTCAGTGTGTGAGACGGCGCCCCGGTGAGAGTCAGTGTGTGAGACGGCGCCCCGGTGAGAGTCAGTGTGTGAGACGGCGCCCCGGTGAGAGTCAGTGTGTGAGACGGCGCCCCGGTGAGAGTCAGTGTGTGAGACGGCGCCCCGGTGAGAGTCAGTGTGTGAGACGGCGCCCCGGTGAGAGTCAGTGTGTGAGACGGCGCCCCGGTGAGAGTCAGTGTGTGAGACGGCGCCCCGGTGAGAGTCAGTGTGTGAGACGGCGCCCCGGTGAGAGTCAGTGTGTGAGACGGCGCCCCGGTGAGAGTCAGTGTGTGAGACGGCGCCCCGGTGAGAGTCAGTGTGTGAGACGGCGCCCCGGTGAGAGTCAGTGTGTGAGACGGCGCCCCGGTGAGAGTCAGTGTGTGAGACGGCGCCCCGGTGAGAGTCAGTGTGTGAGACGGCGCCCCGGTGAGAGTCAGTGTGTGAGACGGCGCCCCGGTGAGAGTCAGTGTGTGAGACGGCGCCCCGGTGAGAGTCAGTGTGTGAGACGGCGCCCCGGTGAGAGTCAGTGTGTGAGACGGCGCCCCGGTGAGAGTCAGTGTGTGAGACGGCGCCCCGGTGAGAGTCAGTGTGTGAGACGGCGCCCCGGTGAGAGTCAGTGTGTGAGACGGCGCCCCGGTGAGAGTCAGTGTGTGAGACGGCGCCCCGGTGAGAGTCAGTGTGTGAGACGGCGCCCCGGTGAGAGTCAGTGTGTGAGACGGCGCCCCGGTGAGAGTCAGTGTGTGAGACGGCGCCCCGGTGAGAGTCAGTGTGTGAGACGGCGCCCCGGTGAGAGTCAGTGTGTGAGACGGCGCCCCGGTGAGAGTCAGTGTGTGAGACGGCGCCCCGGTGAGAGTCAGTGTGTGAGACGGCGCCCCGGTGAGAGTCAGTGTGTGAGACGGCGCCCCGGTGAGAGTCAGTGTGTGAGACGGCGCCCCGGTGAGAGTCAGTGTGTGAGACGGCGCCCCGGTGAGAGTCAGTGTGTGAGACGGCGCCCCGGTGAGAGTCAGTGTGTGAGACGGCGCCCCGGTGAGAGTCAGTGTGTGAGACGGCGCCCCGGTGAGAGTCAGTGTGTGAGACGGCGCCCCGGTGAGAGTCAGTGTGTGAGACGGCGCCCCGGTGAGAGTCAGTGTGTGAGACGGCGCCCCGGTGAGAGTCAGTGTGTGAGACGGCGCCCCGGTGAGAGTCAGTGTGTGAGACGGCGCCCCGGTGAGCACTGACCCTCCGACAGTGTGGCGCTCCCTCAGCACTGACCCTCCGACAGTGTGGCGCTCCCTCAGCACTGACCCTCCGACAGTGCGGCATACCTTCAGCATTGACCCTCCGACACTGCAGCGCTCCCTCGGCGCCGACCCTCCGACAGTGCGGCGCTCCCTCGGCGCCGACAGTGCGGCGCTCCCTTAGCATCGATCATCCATCAATGTATGTTTGTTAGACCTTTTTTTGTGAAACAGTTGAATTTGAAGGAGAGAAATCTAACAGGTGGTTTTTCCAGAGTGCATCATGAAGGTGGCTGAAGGCATTGCCAATTTGGGGGCAGTGTAAGGGTCTTCTCTAGATGGTCACTTGTCATTTTTGTAAAGGGAATGTACCTGGTGATCTTGAAACGTGAGGGAAATGATACAGGTTTGTATGAGCCAGGTATGCATTGTTTTGGACCGGATTTTGGGAATTTTAAAATGTGTGCAGCAGGTCTGACACAGTGCAGTCTGTTAGTGAGAGTGGAGTTTATTGGTGGATATGACTGAGAGTTAGGTTGTGGCAACAGAGGTTTGGATAATGTCAAGTGATTGGAGGGCAGAAGGTGAGATTACAGTTGCGAGTATGTAATTTCTTTGAATATAGAGCTAAAAAGTATATATTTGAAGATTTTGGATGTGAATGTGGCAAATATTACAAATCAGCTCCCATTTCTTTCTTTGCTTTTAGCCTGTAAGCATGTTCTTTCTCACCTCCCTCCATCCCAATGGAGACTGTTTGTTTGTCCTTTCAAGTCTGGCAGGAGACAAACCATTGTTCTGCCATTCTCACATTCCGATCACTTAATCTGAGCTATCAACATCTCTTCTCCATCGGCACCCTCCGCTTACTACTGCGTACCCTCCAACTATGTCATAAATGCTGACCCCTCCACATTCAGCTCTGATGAACAGTCATCTAGACTAAAAACATTAGCTTGCTCTCTCTCCATGGAAGCTGTCTGACCCACTGCAATCTCCAGCATTTGTTGTTTTCAGTGAAGATAACTGGTCTTGGTAATGGAAAGGAGATGGGTCAGAAGTCCAACTATGAATCAATTGGCACGTTATTTGTAGAATGTCAGTTGTCAAAATTCTAGGATTTGACTACAATTCTATGGTTTGAATACAGTCATCAAGTTCTGTTCCAGAAGGCTGTGGAATCTCCACGCTTGAATATATTTAAGGCTTAACAGATTTTTGGTCTCTGGGAATAGAGAAATACTGAGTGTGGATGGCAAAGTTGAGTTGAAACCCAAGATGGGGGTCATATTAAATGACATTGCAAGTTTGATTGGCCAGTATCTATGTAATATTGAGGGATGCTCTACTATTGGAATTGCTGTCTTTTGGTTGAGGAATTAAACTGAGGTTGCATCTGAACATTTCAGGGAAATTTTAAAAATCAATTTGGCCACTATTCTGGAAAAGAACAGAGATTCGTCAATGTCCTGGCCAGTGTTTATTCCTTTGTCAGCATTTCTCAAACAGATTGATCGAAAACTAATAGTGCTGTGCGTGGGACCTTGCTGTGTGCAAATTACTGCATCTCCTAACAGTGATCGTATTTGAAAAAGTACTTGCTTGGCTATAAAGTGCTTTGATAAGCCTGGTGATGATAAAGAGTATTTTGTTAATGTGTGCCTTTCTGTTGACAATTAATTGAAGAGTAGCTATAAGGAACTGTTCTGGAACACATTTCTTCAATGGCTTTGATTGGAATGTTTAAGTTATTGATTGCCTGACTTTGTTCAGAATGTGTGGTTCAATGACATAAAAGCATAACTTACAGGCACATGTAATTTATTAACTGCTGCTTTGATTTTAAACATTGCAGTCTCTTGTGATTTTGTGGCAATGGAAGTGCGCTGAAGAATGTGGGATACTTGCACCTTGCTTGTTCTTTAAAAGTAGAAATTTTGTGGTTTACTGTGGTCACAAAGCATACTACTGGGTCACCAGCAATTTGACAAAAGCCGAAGATTTTGCCTGCAGTCACCATGAGATAGGAGCCAAAATGACGAGGAAAAGTCGTTATAAGATAAGGACAGACTGTGTTAATGTCCTTGGAAAGTTAATTTTTAAATACTGCAACGCAGCTGAATGGTTCAATACGATCGTGATGCTTGTGATCAAGACTAGAGTTGTTTGATGAGGAATTGTTTAATTGTCAGTAAAGCATGATGTCACTTTGGAAAGTGTTTTTAAGACACCTCATTCACTGACAGTTTCAGACAATGAGTAATCAGATTTCAGGCTTTGCCTGGAGGGATTTTCTTGACTCCTCGACCCTATTTGACAGGGCTCATGCACACACAGGTTGCTGTTGGAAGACCAGGCATCTAATGCCAACAGGAAATAAAAATAATTTGTTGGTTCTGGATGTTATTTGAAGAGTCAACAGTAAGATTATATTCCATTGGTTTTGTTTAAAGATTACTTGGATTCCGCATTATTTTCAGCTCAAACAGGAAATTGTCATTTGGGAATATTGTATGGTCAGTGAAGGAAGTGACTAGCTGAATGTCTAAAATCACATATTTGAATGAATCGTTTCTGGATATAAACTTTCCCACTGTCATCATGAGAGGAACTATTATATACTTGAGTTTTTTGTGTTTTACTGAGCTACTATTTGAACAACTATGCCACATTTCTGATGGTAGTATAAAGGCGTTGCCCATCCAACTGTGCTGGTAATATTTCTCATTAAGCATCTACTGAGGGGCTTTGTGCAGTGGAAGCATGTGGCAACTCATACAAACACAGATTAGGGGCAGGCCCCTTGAACTTGCTCAGCCATTCAATAGGATGAGTTAAGTCCATGTGTATGAGCCCCTCCTCCCCAAAAAATAACCTTTAAGCCTCTTGTTTATCAAGAATCTATTTACCGATTCTTTAAAAATATTCAAAGACAGTTCTGGCTTATGAGGAAAAGAGTTTTCAAGGCGCTTGCCTCTCCTTGAGAAAAGATTTTTCCTTATTACTTTCATATAGGACAACTCCTCATTTTTAAACTGTGACCCCTAATTCTGAATATTCTCATGAGGAAACATTCTCACAGTATGTACCCTGACAAAACCTCTTTGGATCTTTATGCTTCAATCAAAAGTGTTCTATTCCTTCTAAATTTCAGCAGGTGCAGGCCTAGTCTGTCTACCCTTTCTTCGGAAGACCACCACATGTCCCAGCTATTGGTCTAGTAGACTTCCTTTGAACTATTTCCAACACATTTGCCTCCTTTAAATAAGGAGACTGACCCTGCACTTGATACTCTAGATATGGTCTTATCAATGCCCTGCATAGTTGAAGCATAACCTCTTACTGTTGCATTCAGTTCCCCTTGCAATAAGTAACATTCTATTAGTTTTCCTAAATATTTGCTGTACCTGCAAACTAACCTTTGAATTCATGCTCAAGAGCACCTCAATCCCTGTGCATCTCAGAGCTGTATAATCTTGCATCATTGTGACAATCTGCATTTTTTTATTCACATTTTCCCACATTATACTCCTTGTGACTTAGACTATTTATATTCCTTTACAGCCTGCAGCTTCAATAATCACCATTTTCCTGGTAATTGTAATTTTCTTACATTTCTTCTGTCCATTTTCTGATTTTCAGTTATATCTGAGATATTATTTGTGGTCCACTATGGTGAAGACAAATGCAAAAAAAGTGTTCATCTAACATTTCTGTTATTAATTCCCCAGACTCGTTTTCTGTCAGACTGACGTACTTTGTTTACTGTTTTATTGCTTTTGTATTTTGGTTTTGCTCTTTATTAATCATTTAGCCATTCATTGGCCAGAGCATTAAAAAAAGCAATATTCTGATCTACGCCCAACTTTAGGCAATTAACTTTTTCTTTTAAAAAGAATTGAAAATATCGGAGAAACTCAGCAGTGGTGAATGTCTTGGAGAGAGCCACAGGGTTAATGTCCAGTCTAATGATTGCTTACAACATTGAACTCCAAATATTGTTTCTGTCTCCATAGCTGTTGCTAGATCTGCAAGTTTCTCTAGCACTTTGTGTTTTTATTTTGGATATCCAGTATCCATAGTATTTTGCTTTTATTTTAGTGCTTTTTCTTTAAATTTGAAGCTAACTTTAACTGTTTTATGATGCGGAGGTACCAGTGTTGGACTGGGGTGGAGAGTTTTAAGAAAAAACTTGGCTAGCTCAGTGACTCTGCGTTGTTGTGTCTCCCGAAGTCTGCCTTGACAGAGTCCCCAAGCAGATTGATAGCTAAGTTTGCAACTCACGAGGATGACCTCAACCAGAATCTTGGGTTCATAATCACATTAAAGGTGACCCCACTACACTATACACACTCACACAAGCACACATACACACACGATGGAGCTCACACAGGCCCTATCTCATATACGCACTCTCTCTTTCATGCGCGCAAACTAATATTCTCTGATGGGCATACACTCAGTCACACTCTTGTGTGCACTCTGTCAAGCAGGTGCGCACGCACTCACTCATTCCCTCAAACACACACGCGCGCATCCTCGCCCGCGGGCCCCCTCTCTCGCGCCCTCGCCCGCGGGCCCCCTCTCTCGCGCCCTCGCCCGCGGGCCCCCTCTCTCGCGCCCTCGCCCGCGGGCCCCCTCTCTCGCGCCCTCGCCCGCGGGCCCCCTCCCTCGCGCCCTCGCCCGCGGGCCCCCTCCCTCGCGCCCTCGCCCGCGGGCCCCCTCCCTCGCGCCCTCGCCCGCGGGCCCCCTCCCTCGCGCCCTCGCCCGCGGGCCCCCTCCCTCGCGCCCTCGCCCGCGGGCCCCCTCCCTCGCGCCCTCGCCCGCGGGCCCCCTCCCTCGCGCCCTCGCCCGCGGGCCCCCTCCCTCGCGCCCTCGCCCGCGGGCCCCCTCCCTCGCGCCCTCGCCCGCGGGCCCCCTCCCTCGCGCCCTCGCCCGCGGGCCCCCTCCCTCGCGCCCTCGCCCGCGGGCCCCCTCCCTCGCGCCCTCGCCCGCGGGCCCCCTCCCTCGCGCCCTCGCCCGCGGGCCCCCTCCCTCGCGCCCTCGCCCGCGGGCCCCCTCCCTCGCGCCCTCGCCCGCGGGCCCCCTCCCTCGCGCCCTCGCCCGCGGGCCCCCTCCCTCGCGCCCTCGCCCGCGGGCCCCCTCCCTCGCGCCCTCGCCCGCGGGCCCCCTCCCTCGCGCCCTCGCCCGCGGGCCCCCTCCCTCGCGCCCTCGCCCGCGGGCCCCCTCCCTCGCGCCCTCGCCCGCGGGCCCCCTCCCTCGCGCCCTCGCCCGCGGGCCCCCTCCCTCGCGCCCTCGCCCGCGGGCCCCCTCCCTCGCGCCCTCGCCCGCGGGCCCCCTCCCTCGCGCCCTCGCCCGCGGGCCCCCTCCCTCGCGCCCTCGCCCGCGGGCCCCCTCCCTCGCGCCCTCGCCCGCGGGCCCCCTCCCTCGCGCCCTCGCCCGCGGGCCCCCTCCCTCGCGCCCTCGCCCGCGGGCCCCCTCCCTCGCGCCCTCGCCCGCGGGCCCCCTCCCTCGCGCCCTCGCCCGCGGGCCCCCTCCCTCGCGCCCTCGCCCGCGGGCCCCCTCCCTCGCGCCCTCGCCCGCGGGCCCCCTCCCTCGCGCCCTCGCCCGCGGGCCCCCTCCCTCGCGCCCTCGCCCGCGGGCCCCCTCCCTCGCGCCCTCGCCCGCGGGCCCCCTCCCTCGCGCCCTCGCCCGCGGGCCCCCTCCCTCGCGCCCTCGCCCGCGGGCCCCCTCCCTCGCGCCCTCGCCCGCGGGCCCCCTCCCTCGCGCCCTCGCCCGCGGGCCCCCTCCCTCGCGCCCTCGCCCGCGGGCCCCCTCCCTCGCGCCCTCGCCCGCGGGCCCCCTCCCTCGCGCCCTCGCCCGCGGGCCCCCTCCCTCGCGCCCTCGCCCGCGGGCCCCCTCCCTCGCGCCCTCGCCCGCGGGCCCCCTCCCTCGCGCCCTCGCCCGCGGGCCCCCTCCCTCGCGCCCTCGCCCGCGGGCCCCCTCCCTCGCGCCCTCGCCCGCGGGCCCCCTCCCTCGCGCCCTCGCCCGCGGGCCCCCTCCCTCGCGCCCTCGCCCGCGGGCCCCCTCCCTCGCGCCCTCGCCCGCGGGCCCCCTCCCTCGCGCCCTCGCCCGCGGGCCCCCTCCCTCGCGCCCTCGCCCGCGGGCCCCCTCCCTCGCGCCCTCGCCCGCGGGCCCCCTCCCTCGCGCCCTCGCCCGCGGGCCCCCTCCCTCGCGCCCTCGCCCGCGGGCCCCCTCCCTCGCGCCCTCGCCCGCGGGCCCCCTCCCTCGCGCCCTCGCCCGCGGGCCCCCTCCCTCGCGCCCTCGCCCGCGGGCCCCCTCCCTCGCGCCCTCGCCCGCGGGCCCCCTCCCTCGCGCCCTCGCCCGCGGGCCCCCTCCCTCGCGCCCTCGCCCGCGGGCCCCCTCCCTCGCGCCCTCGCCCGCGGGCCCCCTCCCTCGCGCCCTCGCCCGCGGGCCCCCTCCCTCGCGCCCTCGCCCGCGGGCCCCCTCCCTCGCGCCCTCGCCCGCGGGCCCCCTCCCTCGCGCCCTCGCCCGCGGGCCCCCTCCCTCGCGCCCTCGCCCGCGGGCCCCCTCCCTCGCGCCCTCGCCCGCGGGCCCCCTCCCTCGCGCCCTCGCCCGCGGGCCCCCTCCCTCGCGCCCTCGCCCGCGGGCCCCCTCCCTCGCGCCCTCGCCCGCGGGCCCCCTCCCTCGCGCCCTCGCCCGCGGGCCCCCTCCCTCGCGCCCTCGCCCGCGGGCCCCCTCCCTCGCGCCCTCGCCCGCGGGCCCCCTCCCTCGCGCCCTCGCCCGCGGGCCCCCTCCCTCGCGCCCTCGCCCGCGGGCCCCCTCCCTCGCGCCCTCGCCCGCGGGCCCCCTCCCTCGCGCCCTCGCCCGCGGGCCCCCTCCCTCGCGCCCTCGCCCGCGGGCCCCCTCCCTCGCGCCCTCGCCCGCGGGCCCCCTCCCTCGCGCCCTCGCCCGCGGGCCCCCTCCCTCGCGCCCTCGCCCGCGGGCCCCCTCCCTCGCGCCCTCGCCCGCGGGCCCCCTCCCTCGCGCCCTCGCCCGCGGGCCCCCTCCCTCGCGCCCTCGCCCGCGGGCCCCCTCCCTCGCGCCCTCGCCCGCGGGCCCCCTCCCTCGCGCCCTCGCCCGCGGGCCCCCTCCCTCGCGCCCTCGCCCGCGGGCCCCCTCCCTCGCGCCCTCGCCCGCGGGCCCCCTCCCTCGCGCCCTCGCCCGCGGGCCCCCTCCCTCGCGCCCTCGCCCGCGGGCCCCCTCCCTCGCGCCCTCGCCCGCGGGCCCCCTCCCTCGCGCCCTCGCCCGCGGGCCCCCTCCCTCGCGCCCTCGCCCGCGGGCCCCCTCCCTCGCGCCCTCGCCCGCGGGCCCCCTCCCTCGCGCCCTCGCCCGCGGGCCCCCTCCCTCGCGCCCTCGCCCGCGGGCCCCCTCCCTCGCGCCCTCGCCCGCGGGCCCCCTCCCTCGCGCCCTCGCCCGCGGGCCCCCTCCCTCGCGCCCTCGCCCGCGGGCCCCCTCCCTCGCGCCCTCGCCCGCGGGCCCCCTCCCTCGCGCCCTCGCCCGCGGGCCCCCTCCCTCGCGCCCTCGCCCGCGGGCCCCCTCCCTCGCGCCCTCGCCCGCGGGCCCCCTCCCTCGCGCCCTCGCCCGCGGGCCCCCTCCCTCGCGCCCTCGCCCGCGGGCCCCCTCCCTCGCGCCCTCGCCCGCGGGCCCCCTCCCTCGCGCCCTCGCCCGCGGGCCCCCTCCCTCGCGCCCTCGCCCGCGGGCCCCCTCCCTCGCGCCCTCGCCCGCGGGCCCCCTCCCTCGCGCCCTCGCCCGCGGGCCCCCTCCCTCGCGCCCTCGCCCGCGGGCCCCCTCCCTCGCGCCCTCGCCCGCGGGCCCCCTCCCTCGCGCCCTCGCCCGCGGGCCCCCTCCCTCGCGCCCTCGCCCGCGGGCCCCCTCCCTCGCGCCCTCGCCCGCGGGCCCCCTCCCTCGCGCCCTCGCCCGCGGGCCCCCTCCCTCGCGCCCTCGCCCGCGGGCCCCCTCCCTCGCGCCCTCGCCCGCGGGCCCCCTCCCTCGCGCCCTCGCCCGCGGGCCCCCTCCCTCGCGCCCTCGCCGCTGCGCTCTTCCAGCAACACGTTTTCAGCTCTGATCTCCAGCATCTGCAGTCCCCACTTTCACCTGGTAGGGAAATCAGCCAGGTTTCTGCCAGGATTACTTGCTGAGTAACCATGAGATTGGAGTGGTTTGAGTTCAGCATATGCTGCCTGACCTGCTGCGCTCTTCCAGCAACACGTTTTCAGCTCTGATCTCCAGCATCTGCAGTCCCCACTTTCACCTGGTAGGGAAATCAGCCAGGTTTCTGCCAGGATTACTTGCTGAGTAACCATGAGATTGGAGTGGTTTGAGTTCAGCATTGGTCCTCCACCTGGGTGACAAACCTGCCAATAATGTCCAGATGCAGCCTACAAATAATATTTAAAGATTGTGAGCCAGTATTTGCAAGTTTTATTTTGTATGAAAAAATATGGGAGAACTGTTTAAACTCTGTGCCTGCACAGACCAGATTCTGAGAGCTGTTCTGGCTGTATGACCATAAGATAAGTATGATTGACCTGAAACATGAAATCCCCAAGATTGGGAAAGTGGGAGGTGTAATGTTCAAAAGTTTCTCTTCCATACCATGATCATTAGGATACACAGACTCAGACAGTCTTTGTCATTGTTTTCAGCCTGAGATGCCGAGCCCATCCCAAACAAGGCATCAAGTTCTGTTTCTGAAGTGTGCCCGCTCACAAAGTGTATTGAACACCACCCACATGCATAAACTGTTCTGGTTTAGCCAGTCTTTGTTAAGTTGTTTGTGCCGTGAAGCTTTGCAAGCAGCCTGTTTGTGTTATTTTTGGGGCTGTCTTTGGCCTGAAGTTGGTCAGACTAGTTTATCCTGTTTGTGTTTTCTTGGAGCACTTTGAGCAGTCTACTTTCACAGCGTGACTACAAAGAAGGCATGATATCTGTGTTGGTTTACACAATGTTGTGTGCCTGTAGCCACATCTCTGTTTATTACTCACTGTTTTACTAAAGGGCAGTTCTAGAGATTATTCCTTTACAGGTTGGGTTGTTTCATAAGAACTTTGCACTTTGAACCAACTAGGCACCCAGTCTCCTGTTATTCTCTTCTGACAATATAATTTGAGCTGCTCAATATCCTCTTGATAACATTGTGAATGAGCTTATTGCTTAGTTGGGTGTGTCTCTGCCTCCTCTGGGGACTCTGGCCTCTGTGGTTCTTTTCTTTCATAGCACTGTTCAGCTTGTGACTCTGAGGGTCTTTATGGTATTTTCCTCCTTCCAGCACTGAGCTGGACAGCCCAAGAGGGACTTATCCTCAATTCACAGACTGTAATGATAGCCCAACTAATAAAGCACTTGTCATACAACACAGAATCAGACCCTTTCGTGCACTCATCTGCACCAATCAGGCATCCCAATCTGATCTAGTCCCATTTGCCAGCATTTGACCCATATCCCTCAACCCTTCCTATTCATATACCCATCCAACTCCCTTTTAAATGTTGTAATTGTACTAGCCGCCTTCATTTCCTCTGGCACCTTGTTCCATACATGTACCACCCTCTGTATTGAAAAAGTTACCCCTCAGGTCCTTTTTAATTCTTTCCCCTCTCATCTTAAACCTATGCACTCTAGGTTTGCACTTCCCCACCTAAGGAAATGAGTTTGGCTATTCATCCTATCCATGCCCCTCAAATTCTATAAACTCCTATAAGGTCACCCCTCAATCTTTGACAGTTGGGTGAAAAGCCCCTGCTTATTCAGCCTCTCCCTATAGCTGAAGTCCTCCAGTCCTGACAGAACCATCTCAAGTTAACAACATCCTTCTTGTAGAAGGATGACCAGAATTGTATGCAGTATTATAAAATTGGCCGTACCAATGTCCTATAAGCGCAACATGACATCCCAACTCCTTGACTCAATGTTCTGATCAATGGAGGTAAGTATACCAAACCAGGACCCTACTATTAAGTGTATAAGTCCTACCCTGATTTGCCTTACCAAAATACAACACCTAACATTTCTCTAAATTAAACTCCATCTCCCAGTCCTCAGCCCATTGGCCCATCTGATCAAGGTCCCTTGTACAATGAGATAATCTTCATTGTCTACTGCACCCCCAATTGTCCATACCTCCTATATTCATAGTCAAATTATTTGAATAAATTACTAAAAGCAGTGGAACCAGCGCTGATCCCTGTGGCACACCCCACTGTTTTGTCACGGTCCTTGCGCACTTTGCTGAACAATCTACTCATCCATGTTGGTCCCTCCCAGACAAACAGCCTGCTGAATTCTGAGGTGCAGAGAGATTTAGATATGTTATATGGACTAAAAAATAGTATGTAGGTATAGCACATTATCAGTAAGGCTAAATGAATGCTATTGTTTATTGCGAGAGGAATTACGCATCCAGCTAAAGATATTCTGAGTCAATTATACAGGGCATTGGTGAGACCACATCTTGCATACTCCGTTTTGATCTCCTTATTTAAGGAAGGATGCAAATGTAATGGATGCAGTCCTAGAAGGAGTGGGTTATCTTGTAGAGACAGGTTAGACATACTGGGCTTGTTTTTACTGGACGGTTGGACCATACCACATAGGAGAAGAATTAGGCCATTTGGCCCATCAAATCTAATCCACCATTTGATTATGGCTGATATATTTCTCAACCTCATTCTCCTGCCTTCTCCCTGTAACCCTTGATCCCTTTACCAATCAAGAACCTGTCTATCTGTCTTAAATACACTCAGTAAGTTGACCTGTATAGCCCTCTCTGGCTGAAGAAATTCCTCCTTATCTCAGTTCCTCTGCTCCACCTATTCTTTTTCTTTCTCTTTTCTCTTTTTCCTCCTTTTCTGCATTTTTGTTTTCAGTTTGTGACTTGAACTTAACTGGAGAGGAATGGAGGAGCTGGTGAGCCTTGGAGATGAATCCGGGGCTGGCACAGGAAAGCGAGTCTCAGGGCGGAGGCCAGTGCGAGGAAGTGAGTCCTAGAGTGGAAGCCGGCGCTGGGAAGTGTGTCCTGGAGTGGAGGCTGGCATGGGGAAACTGGTCCCAGAGAAAACTTAGATTGGAGCAGCAGAGAGCCAGTGTGGAGCCTTGGAGTGAAGCAGGAACAATTGTTGGACTGGGGTCTAGATTAGAGTGGTGCTGGAAAAGCACAGCAGTTCAGGCACCATCCGAGGAGCAGTAAAGTCGACATTTCGGGCAAAAGCCCTTCATCAGGATGCTGCCTGAACTGCTGTGCTTTTCCAGCACCACTCTAATCTTAGACTCTGGTTTCCAGCATCTGCAGTCATTGTTTTTACCTAGTTGATTTTAACCCTACTGCGAATCCTCTTGCAAGGATGCCTGCCTTGAAGAAGTTTTCCTCCTCTCTCTACAAGAATCTCAGGGAGTCCCTCTCCAATTGCAACTCCAAGGTCATTTCCTCTGCCCTGAAAGAAAAAATTTACTGCTCCTTGGATGCTGCCTGAACTGCTGTGCTTTTCCAGCACCACTCTAATCTAGACTCTGGTTTCCAGCATCTGCAATCATTGTTTTTACCTAATTGTTGGACTGGGGTCTGGTGTGGGCAGTTAGACCACATATGGAAGCCCCTGTGTTGATCTACTGTAATGTTTGTTTGTAATTTGTTTATCTGATTGTAATGTCTATCCTTTCAACTGTCATGTTTCTAGCATATACTATGAATCAATGTAAAATAATGCAACTACCTTTTTTTTATTCCTCATTTTGAACCTAAGATTTGTACCTAGGTACTTTGTACCAAAGATGGTGCTATGAGAAGTGGCATTATAAAACTTTTCACTGTACTTCAGTACACATCACAAAAAAGGGTATCCTAATTCAAAAAGTTCTAAAGGGTAATCTCTTCAGTCGTGAGGCTATGCTCTTGGGTCTAGTTTCTCCAACTAGTGGAAACATCTGCTTGTTCACTCTATTCAGGCCTCTCAGTATTCTGTAAGTTTCAATCAGGTTCCCCATATCCTTCTAAACTCCAATGTGGACAGATCCAGAGTCCTCACCTGCTCCTCATGGCTCAAAGTACTTCATTCCTGAGATCATTCTCGTAAAATTCCTGTGGACCCCCTCCAATGCCAGCACATACCTCCTTAGATACAGGGCCCAAAAGTACTCTCAGTATTTCAAAATGTGGTCTGACTAGGGCCTTATGCAGCCTCAGTAGAACATCCCTGCTCTTGTATCTAGCTCTCTTGAAATGAATGCTAACATTGCATTACCTTCCTAACTGCGAACTGAACCTCCTATGTTAACCTTATGAGAATTCTGAACTAGAACTTCCAAGTCACTTTATGCTTCAGAATTCTGAAGCTTTTCCCCATTTAGATATCCGAGCCCTTCCCCCTCCCTTCCATTCCTCTCAACCACCTATTGGATTTATCCCTCCTTATCGTACCCACTACTTGTCTCCACCCAGTCCTAGTAGAAAGTGAGGACTGCAGATGCAAGAGATTAGAGTTGAAAGGCAGCATCCAAGGAGCAGGAGAGTCTATGTTTTGAGTATGAGCTCTTCAGGAATGAGGGGGAGGCCCAAGGAGGCTGAGAGATAAATGGGAGGGGAGATGGTGCTTGGGTGGAAGGTATCTGGGAATGCAATAGGCAGATAAAGGTCGGGGGTGAAGGTGATAGGCCAGAGAGGAGGTTGGAGCGGATAGGTGGGAAGGAAGATGGACAGGTAGGACAGTTCAAGAGTGCAGTGCCAAGTTGGAAGGGTGGATCTGGGATAAGGTAGGGGGGGGGGGGGGGAGGGAAAATAAGAGACTGGTGAAATCCACATTGGTCCCGTGTGGATCCTTATCCCAGATCCAACCTTCCAACTCGGCACACCCTCTTGAACTGTCATACCTTTCCATTTTCCTTCCCACTTATCCATTCCACCCTCATCTCCGACTTATCACTTTCACCCCTACCTCCATCTACCTATCACATTCTCAGATCCTCCCCCCCGGCCCAATCTGCTCTCCCATTTAACTCTCAGCCTCCTTGGGCCACTCCCTCTTTCCTGATGAAGACCTCATGCTCGAAATGTCGATTGTCTTGCTTCTTGGATGCTGCCTGATTGGTTGTGCTTTTCCAGCCCCACACTTTTCGACTCCACGTATCCCCACCTCATCACCCTGCTCCCTCACCCACTTACACCCACCTCCAGTCCTGAGGAAGGGTTACTCCTGAAACATCGACTTCACCACCACATGATGTTGCCTGGCTTGTTGTGTTCTCCCAGACTCCTGCTTGTTTATCTTGGATTCCAGCAGATGCAGTTTTTTTTCTCTAACAAATGCTGTCTTCAGTGAACGTATGGATGGAGTTGGATGAAATTTGGCCACACAGTCATGAATGTACAGGCGTACAGTAGGGGACTGAGTATGCAACCTTGCAGCGCACCAGTGCTGAGGATTACCGTAGAGGAGGTGCAGTTGTCTACCCTCACTGATTGTGGTCTATGGGTCAGCAAGTTGAGGATCCAGTTACAGAGGGCGAATCAGTGGCTTAGGTCACTATGGTGTTGAAGGCAGAGCTGTAGTCAATAAGTAGAAGCCTGACATAGATGTCCTTATTATCTAGGTATATTCTAGGTATGGGTGTAGGGCTAGGGAAGTGGTATCTGCATGTACCTGTTGTACTGGTAGACAAATTCCAAGGGTTCAAGGTAGATTGGGAGGCTAGCATTGATGTGAGCCATGACTAACCTTTCGAAGCACTTCATAATTATGGAGGTCAGAGCCACCAAGTGGTAGTCTTGCTTTTTGCTTTGCCAGAATCCTCTCCTTAATGATGGCTACTGCACTCACCTTGACTCTTTGACTCTTGAAGTTCTGGTATGCTGCTAGTTTCTTGCACTATGAAAAGTGATGCAAAGCACCTATTCTGTTCCTCTGCTGCTACTTTGCTCCCCCTTACTGCTACTCCAGTCTCATTTTCCGTGATCCAATGTTGACTCATGCTTCTCTTTATCTTTTAGATATCAAAAGAAAGCTCTTTATCTTTTATATTGTGAGCTAGTTTACTCTCTTATTTTAACTACTCCACTTTATTTCTTTTTAAGGGCTTCCCAATTTTCTGGCTTTGCATTAATCTTTACCACAATGTATGCTTTTTCTTTTGCTTTTATGCTGTCTCTGACTTCCCTTGTCAGCCATGGTTGCCCCATCATGTTGTGTCTTCCTCAGAATGACTTTTTGTTGTGACTCCCAAATTACCCCCAGAAATTCCTGCCATTGACCCACATCTTCCCTGCTATGCGCCCCTTCCAATCAACTCTATCCAGCTTCTTCCTCATGTTTTGTGGTTACCTTTGCTCAATTATAATACCATTCGATCTGATTCCAGTTTCTCCCTCTCAAATTGCTGGGTGAATTCTGTCGTGTTATTGTCACTGCCCCTTAGGGTTCCGTCACCTTAAGCTCACATCACCATATTCAGAATTGTCTTTCTCTAATGGGCTGTACTGGAAGCTGCTCCAAAAAATGTCATCTCGGACACATTTCACAAATTCCTTTTCTTGAGCCGACAACAAACTGATTTTCCCCGTGCACCTGCATATTAAAGTCTCCCATGATTATTATAATAGTGCCTTTCTTACCTCCTGATTTATTTTCTGCCCCACATCATGACTATCACAAAGAAACGATTCTTCATCTCTACCCAAGAGCTTCTGTGCCTTCTGACTTTATATCATTTCTTGCTATTGAATTAATTCAATTTCTTACTAAGAAAGCAACTATGCCCATCTTCTTGTCCTATTGATAGGACATATATCCTTGGATATTTAGTTCCTCGCGCTGGTCCCCTTGCAACCATGTCTCTGTGATACCCACAACATTGTACCTGCCAGTTTCAATCTGCGCTGCAAGCTCATTTACCTTATTTGGTATAACACTTGTTTAAGTTAACCCTCTCAGTCCTGTGCTAACCACCCCGATTCTCTTAGTTGTCCTCTTATTTGCTGTGCCTAATGTTCTATTCCTGACCCTTTCCGTATTCTCTGTCTTCTTTCTTGTTCTGGAAACTTTAATAACTTCTGCTGAGCCTACCTGCCTCTTAAACTATGGAAGAATTTTCCATGCAACTGAACATCCCCCGCCCTGCCCGACCTTGCAATTTTATTTTAAAGTCATCACTCCCGTCCTGGTCATGTGATTTGCCAGGACTCTGGTCCCAGCATGATTCAGGTGGACCCCATGCTTTTGGAATAGCTCCTGGCTTCTCCAGTGACAATTTCCCATGAATTTGAATCCGTTTCTCGCACACCAACCTTTAAACCACCTGTTAACCTCTTTAGTCGTGAAGAGTGACTTGATCGAAGTGTATAAGATCCTGACAAGGTGGTGGTGAAACAGATGTTTGTCTTCATGGGTCAGCCCAGGATAATTGGGCATTGTTGTCTAGAATTAGGAGACATTGTTTTAAAACTAGGGGTCCTTTCAGGACTTTCTTTTGATGGTTAATTGACTTTGGAACACTTTGCTTCAGAAGGTGGTGAAAGCTGGGTCTGTAAATATTATTAAGACAGAGCTCAATTCTTATTAGGCCAGGAAAGCAAAGATTATTGGCTGTCAATTAGAATGTGACATTCAAAACACAAACATTTCAGCCATGATTTAACTGAATGATGGAGCAGGCTCATGGGGCTAAATGGTCCGCTTCGCCTCTCATATAGTTATTAATGGATGTAGGTTTACTCACTGAGCTAGGAGGTTCATTTCCAGACATTTTGTCACCCTACTAGGTAACATCTTCTGTGGGCCTCGGGTGAAGCAGTGTACATGATTCCTGCTTTCTATTTATATGATTGGGTTTCTTTGGGTCGGTGATGTTATTTCCTGTGGCGAAGTAATTTCCTGTTCTTTTTCTCAGGGGGTGGTAGATGGGGTCTAACACGATGTGTTTGTTGATAGAGTTGATGGAATGCCATGCTTCTAGGAATTCTCGTGTGTCTCTCTGTTTGGCTTGTCCCAAGATGGATGTGTTGTCCTTCTTTATCTGTATGTAAGGATACTAGTGAGAGAGGGTCATGTTGTTTTGTGGCTAGTTGGTGTTCATGTATCCTGGTGGCTAGTTTTCTGCTTGTTTGTCCAATGTAGTGTTGTTATAGTTCTTGCACAGTATTTTATAAAATGACATTAGTTTTGCTTGTTGTCTGTATAGGCCCTTTCAAGTTCATTAGCTGCTGTTTTAGTGTGTTGGTGGGTTTGTGGGCTACCATGATGCCAAGAGGTCTGAGTAGTCTGGCAGTCATTTCCAAGATGTCTTTATGTAAGGGAGCGTGGCTAGGGTTTCTGGACGCATTTTGTTTGTTTGGGTTTGTTGCTGAGAAATCGGCGGACTGTGTTCATTCGGTACCCATTCTTTTTGAATACACTGTATAGGTGATTTTCCTCTGCTCTGCGTAGTTCCTGTGTGCTGCAGTGTGTGTTGGCTCGTTGAATTAATGTTCTGATGCAGCTTCGTTTGTGGATGTTGGGTTGATTGCTTCTGTCGTTCAATATTTGGTCTGTATGTGTTGTTTTCCTGTAAACGCTGGTTTGAAGTTGCCTGTTGGCTGTTCGCTCCACTGTGACATCTAGGATTGGCAGTTTGTTGTTGTTTTCCTCCTCTTTAGTGAATTTTATGCCAATAAGGGTATTATTGATGGCCTTGAGTGTTTCCTCTAATTTATTTTGTTTAGTGATGACAAAGGTGTCATCCAAGTAGCGGACCCAAAGCTTGGGTTGGATGGTTAGCAGAGCTGTTTGTTCGAGTCTCTACATTACTGCCTCTGCTAAGAACCCTGATATCGGAGATCCCATGGGTGTCCCGTTGATTTGTCTGTAGGTATTGTTGTTGAAGGTGAAGTGTGATGATACTGTTCTTGCTGAAGAAGTTAGTGGTGTTTGGTGTATGTGTCTTTGGGTCTTCTAATAGTGTAGTCAGTGTTTCCTTGGCCAGGTTAATGTTGATTGATGTAAACAGGGCTGATGTAAACATTGATGTAACATTCCTTACATCAAAGGAATTCTTGGGATTCCTGAAGACCATCAAAGACACTAAGATAGAAGCTACTGGACCTAAGCCTTACCCCACACTTCACCACTAACTTCATCAGCAAGGACAGTATTGTCAAGCAAGTGGACCATTGCCTTACCACACACTTCAAGCCAAACAGAGACACACATGAGAATTCCTAGAAGCATGGCATTCCAATCGGAACTCCTATCAACAAACACATCGAGTTAGACCCCATGTACCATCCCTGAGAGAAAGAAAAGGAAATGACTTCACCACAGGAAATAACATCACCAAACCAAAGAAACCCAATCATATAATTAGAAAGCAGAAACCATGTACACTGCTTCGCCTGAGGCCCACTGAAGATGTTACCTAGTAGGGTGACAATACGTCTGGAAATGAACCTGGCAGCTCAGTGAGCAAACCTACATCCAGAACCTCAACCTGAGCTACAAATCTTCTCAAAACTCGCTATATTTATTAATAGCCCCTTGCCTATGTGCTCCCAGATTAATGATCCCATATCCCTTGGATTAAACCTCTTTCTGCAATGACCTTTTCAACCAAAACCTAATGCCACCCAGGGTCAGGAAGTACTGAGATGGAGAGGTGTCTGTGTTCACTGGGTTATTTGGGCAAAGACAAGGACTCTGCGTTGGTGCTTGTTTAGGCTTATATTAATTCTGCTAAAGTGTCTCAGAATTCTGAGGTTTAGAAAATTTTAAAAAAACATCAAATGTCTGTCGCAAGTGCCTTTCCCCCACATTTATTGCATAGCGGTCTATGTTCATTGCTTCTTGATGAGATTTATTTGGTGAGTTTCGGGAAGAGAAACATAATTCTTCCTATCCATCAATGTAAGTGATGTCTTACATTTCAGTCCAACATGAGCCAAAAGTGCATGCAGTTACAGCAGCCACTCCCAGAACAGTCTGACCTCAACCTGTGTTACTCCACCTTCCAAAACAGGCATTTACCTTCCATACTGATTACTTTTTGCATACAGTGCACTGACTGTTTGTGCGCCTATTGGTGTCTTTGCACAGCCCTGGATCAAACAATATTGGTGTGCAGAATGTGAACTGACATACTCAGTCTCCCTGTCTGAACTTAGCTAATTCCTAGAAATTTGTGATATGGTCTATTGACTTAATACAAAATAACAGCAAACATAGCTGTTGGCGTGAGAAGTGTAAACTCTATTTGGTCTTTCACTTTATTTGGGTGCCTGAATTTTGTGGAGGTTGCAATTTGAGAATATGGGAGCTGATGTAACAGGAAGAGTCTGGTTTCTGTATTTGCATATGTTTAGGTTTTAATGGAATGTTCTGATTTCTCTTCCTCCCAACTTATAGTAGACCAAGTTGAAGGTGCCTGTGGATTGAACCCTTCAGGCTGCACACCATACTCTCAATACAAATGCTGTATTATGACAAGTTATTGGAAATTCTGAAAAGCTTAGACCTGACCTACCTATGGTTTGAGATGATGAACCTCACTGATGGACACAATGAAAATGTCAGTTGTTCTTTAACTTAAGGACTACTCAGGGTGCTGTTAGATCTTCAAGTGACTGAAGAGACTGATTGTTCACCTGCAGACCTTTGGGCATATGGATCTGGATATCCCACAAAGCAATGGAATCTGGAGTGCAGGATTTGTTTGCTTTTATGCCTTTGCTTTGCCTTATGAGTCAAAAAGTGATGTAGCTTGATGGTCATGTTGGTGACATTTTAAATGACCGATGACAATCTCCTCCCATTTGTTAATATCAATGTTACCATGCTCAAGGAAAGCTTCAAAGAGTTTCTTAACATGATTTCTTTGTCCTCCCTAGCATGTTCACCATTTGAAAGTGGAGAAATCCAATCTGGCAGATAGACAGTTTTAAAACATCTGGACCCAGAGTCCAGCCTGTCAAAATTGATTTGTTGCTGTTTTACCTGAATATTTGTGGACTCAAATTCAAGAAGGACACGAGCATTCGTTTGGTCCTCTTGTTGAATCCCAAGTTACAACTGGTTGTAAATTTTCTCTGGTTGTGATTCCTAGTCGAAGCTTACATGTAACCTCATTGGATTTCTTGGGGCACCATTATTCTCCATATGATCTTGACAGTCTGGAGGTCAGACAACAGTGACGTGTTGAACCACAGTACATAGGACCACCTTGCCAATATAGCTAATATCAGATTTTACACCTGGTGAGATGCACCATCTTCTTGGACTTGCTCTGCCAATGAAGATTTTGTTGCCTGTGTTGTCTTGCATCTCCACCCAACTCTTACTGCAATTATTGAATATATCACAAGCAGAGAGGTCTTGGTTACAGAGCTCAGGGAATCATTAGAGTGTACTGGCCTCGATGCCGTGTTACGTTGATCCACTGAAGTAGTAAAATGGGAGGGCCAAGGAGATTGTGGTAATTAGCTGACTTCATCAGCAAAGTTGCTGCTTATATTCTTGGGAAGATAAACAGCAGGAAGCAAATCTAAACAATAGCAGTGTACCTGCTGACTTATGCTGAGATTCTGGATTTATTGAAGTCTGGGGTTTTACAGAGCCACCCATAGATGGTCTGTCCCTGTCTCAGTTATTCAGTTTGGCAACTGATTGTGAATGAATAATTTATGGAATTGAGAGACTCCCAAACGCAACAGAATTGTGGGAGACTGTGGAATGAATGTTGCCCTTAATGGAAAGGGGGCTGGAATTTCAAAATGGGGAAATTTACTGTAACCATTTAGGACATTGGTGAGACACCACTTGAAGTGTTATGTACAGTTTTGGTCTCCCCTTTATTTGAAAAGAAAATGACTTTAGAAGAATGAGAGGCAACCTTATTCAAATATATAAGATTGTTTGGAGACTTGACAGTGTAGATGCAGAGAGGTCTTTTTCTTGTGGGCTGGGACCAGAGGGCATAGACTTGACCATTTAAGACAAATATGAGGAGGAGTTTCGTATAAGGTTGGTGAATCTGTGGAATTTGTTACCCCAGAGGGCTGTTGAGGATGGGTCATTCAGAAAGTTCAAGATTGAGATAGACCAATTTTGATCAGTAATGCAATAAAGGGTTATGGGGAAAAGGCAGAAAGATGAAGTTGAGGATCATCTGATCAACCATGATCTCATTGAATAGTGGAGCAAATTTGATGGGCTTAATGACCTGCTTCTGCTCTTGAGCTATGGATTTATCATCTCTGAAGCTGTGCAGAGACAGTTGACTTCACTTATTCTGGGATAAAGCACTTGTGAAGAAAGGTTGAACAAGTTGGAATTATCGATTGGAATTTAGAAGAAGAATGAGGTGATTTCTCCACTTTGTGGGGAAGACTAAACCTTGAGGGATGTGGTTTAAAAGAAAGAGGTTGTCTTTTAAGACAATGATATTTTTTTCTGTCAGTGGATTATATGGATGTCTCTTCATCAGAAGCAGAGGCTTCAAATTTATTCAAGCACAAGTTGTATAAAGTTTTGATTGCATATGGGAGTGGAGAGTTATGGGGTGTAGTGAGGAGTTATGGGGTGTAGTGAGGAGTTGAGACTGCAATTTCCCAAAATTGGAAGAGCTGTCTCAGACTAGTCAAGCAAAAGCCTGACAGAAAAACTCACGGAATCTGCCTTGCAATATTCCAGATGTAACCATCACAATCCCTGAATGTGGTCTGTCCCACCAGCAGGACAGATGCAGCAGAAATGATGTACAATTGGGAGAGAGTTACCCCTGGTAGTCCTCAACATTGACTCAAAACCTCATAAAGTCTCATGGTTTTAGGTTAAACGTGGATGAGGAAACCTGATTACCAAGTACTGTCCTCCCTCAACTGGTGAAACAGCCCTCCTCCATGTTGGACAAAGCTTAGAGGAAGTACTGAGGGTGGCAAGGGTGCAAAATGTTCTCTGGATGGGGGATTTCAATGTTCGCCACCAAGAGTGGCTTGGCAACAGCACTACTGATCGAATTGGTCAGGTCCTAAAGCGCACACCTGCTGGATTGGGTCTGCAGCAGGTGGTGAGCGAACCAACAAGATGGAAAAACATACTTGAGCTCATCCTTACCGATTTGTCTATCATATATGTGGCTGTCCGTGACCGTATTGGTAAGAATAACCACCACACAGTCCTTGTGGAGACAAAGTCCCACCTCCACATTGAAAATAAGTGCCTCCATGGTATTTTGTGACACTATCCCTGTACTAACGGGGCAGATTTTGAACAGATCTAACAATTCAAGGCTGGACACCCATGAGGTGCTGTGGGCCATCAACAGTCTCATATGTCATAGACGTATACAGCGCACCAACAGACACTTTCGTCTAACTAGTCCATGCCGACCAGATATCCAAAGTTAATCTAGGTCTCTTTATTCAACAATGCTCGCCAGGACCTTACCATTAAGTGTATAAGTCCTGCACTGATTTGCATTACCAAAATGGAGCACCTCACATTGAGCTAAGTTAACTCCATCTGCCTGTCCTTGGCCCATATGCCTCTCTGATCAAGATCCCATTGTACTACTGTGAGGCTAATTAGAAGGATTGATAGATTCTTGGAGTCAGAATTTTGCACTGCAGGAAACCATTCAACCCATTATACTTGTGTTCAGTGTTTGAAAGATATATCCAATTCGTCCCATACTCTTAAATCTGCTTCCAGTATCTAAAATGTCAAATTGAAAAATATGGAGGACTGAAGACTTGTGACCAGTGGTGTGCCACAAGGATCGGTGCTGGTTCCCTTAATTTTAGTCATTTATATAAATGATTTGGATGTGAATACAGAGAATGGTTATTAAATCTGTAGATGACACTAAAATTGATGATGTAGACTGTGAAGAAGGTTATCTCAGAATATGACAGGACTTTGATCAGATGGGCTGATGACCGTGGAATAGCAGATTGAGTCTAAATTAGATAAAAGTGAGGTGCTGCAATTTGATAGGATCCTGAGGTGTGTGGCGAAAAAAGAGACCTTGGGGCACATGTTCATAGTTTCTTGAAGGTCAAATCACAGGTAGACAGGAGGGTAGCGAAGAAGGGGTTTGGTATACTTGCCTTTATTGGTCATTGCATTGAATGTAGGAGTTGAGATGTCATGTTATGGCTGTTCAGGATATTCGTTAGCCCACTTTTGGAATACTGCTTTCAATTCTGGTCTCCCTGCTATAGGAAAGTTGTTGTTAAATTTGAAAGGGTTCAGAAAGGATTTACAAGGATATTACTGGATTGGTGGGTTTGAGCTATAGAGAGAGGCTGAATAGACTGGCGCTATTTTCCGTGCTGTGTCAGAGGCTGAGGGGAGACCTTATAGAAGTTTATAAAATCATGAGGGGTATGGATAAGGTGAATAGCTATGGTCTTTTTCCCAAGTTAGCAGAGTCCAAGACTTAGAGGGCTTTGGTTTGAGGTGTGAGGAGGAAGATTTAAAAGGGACCTAAGGGGCAATGTTTGGAGGGTGGTGTGTATATGGAATGCACTGCTAGAGGAAGTCATGGAGGATGGTATAATTACAGCATTTAAAAGGATTCTGGATGGGTATATCAATAAGAATGGTTTAGAGGAATATGGGCCAAATGCTGGCAAATGGGACTAGGTTAATTTAGGGTATCTGGTTGGTATGGACAAGTTGGGTCAAAGGGTTTGTTTCTGTGCTGTATGACTCCTTTGACTTTGTTACAGTTTAAAACAAAACCCAGAGAATATGTGATTGGCTGTTTGACGGGCAGAAAGTATTTTCAATTTAATGCAGTGGTTGATTGGTGAACTATTTCTGGGCAGTATTAGAATTGCGAGCAGATATTGCGTCTGATATTTTTGTGGCATTGGTAGCTTGGGAAACATTTTTGGACAGGCAAGGTTAATTTGAGGAAGCAGGCTTCAGAGTTGTTTTCTGGGAGCAAGGATGTTTGGGTGTTCTTGAATAAGTGAGAGGATATTTTTGGGGAGTCAGTGAGATGTGTTATTGGGTGAAATCATAGCTGCCATGCTCCATCCCTGTAAATTCACCATGGAGGCGGATGCCATCACCATGGTAATCCAGGCCCACAGTTTGGTGGGGGTGTTATCAAACAATGATTTACCTGTTTTCAAGCCAATTTTAAAAGCTGCAGAGCTAATAGTGAGAGTGAGCCACCTCACCCGACAGACCTTGGCAGGAAACTCTCTTTTTTAGCACATTCCTAACGTATTTGTCATGCCTTGTGTGACCTGAGCTGAGAGTCAGGGCACAGATGCAGGCAGCTCAGATGAATGGATTGTGATGAGGACCCAGCCTGACTCCACACCACTCAGGCTGCTGAAGTAGATTGTGAGCAGACTGAATTCCAACTGCGCAGCAACCTTTCTTCATATTTGTTGCCCCCCCCTCCCCCGCCCACCTCTTGTACTCAATTTAAATCCTTTCTCATCTGGTTGCCTTGGGGTCAGTCCTATACCAGCTGAGGTACTTCTGGTCTGAATCAGATGTGTAACGCACTTGAACAAATGTGAACAAAGTCTGTTAGGCATGAATCAATGCTGTCTGATGTATCATTGTGTGAACAGGACAGTTGTTCTAACATTTTTGAATCCTGGATTTCAAGTGTTTGGACCAGGGTGGGGAATGTGTCTGGCACTTGTTGGATTTGAACTGATAGTCACAATTAAGTTCAGATGTTACAAACTCTCCCAACTCAGAGAAAGGAAGCTGTTTCCAGAGGAAGAGATGGATTCCCTTGGTGATGAATTAACCTTCACCCTCCCCAAACCTGTACATTTAGGGCTAACAGGACTTTATTAACCCCAAGCTAGTGTTGTCAGAGTACTGATTTGGGAATTGGAGATCTCGTCTCAACATCTTAACATTACTTGTATTAAACTCCCAGATTGCAAGTATCAGATAAATATCAAATGAGTGATTCTCTATCCAGAATCTTCTGCAAGTTGAACAAACACTGACTCTGCCCAGTTGCACAGTGAGTAACACTTCACCTGAGTAAATACTGACTCTGTACAGTTGCACAGTGAATATCCTAACTCTGATCTGTCAAAAAATGTGATTTATTTGGGGCGCTATATGTCGGTCAGCAGAAGCTGAATTAGACAAGCAGGAAGTGATCGGAGAGGCAGTTGGGTTCTCTTTAAAGCACTGCTGATTTAGTGTGTAATATAATCAGACAGGCTTTGTGGGAACAGCAATGGAATGGGGATTCCAATTGGCTGTTAATGTCAGCACAGCATTCATTAACATTTTGGGCAGTGTATTATTACCCTGGGTCAGGGGAGTTGGCAATTCCCTTACACTGGCTTGCAAGTGCAGTACAGGTTTTTATAATCCTTTTCACAGGATCAAAAGATTGTTATTTGAGTATAAATACCCCACAATTAGGCCATATCTCGCAGGACCAGAAGTAGGCCATTCAACACATTTCAGTTCCTGGAGTTCCCTTTCCTCCTATTCTTTCACCCTGTCATTGCTGCTCCTTCATTTTTGACACATCCTTACTGTTGCCTTATTTGTTGTGTCTGCTGTCAGCTCTCACTCTCCCTTGTGTGATGGAGAGTGTCACTGACTTTGGGGTTGAAGTGTGGAGCTCCTTTTTGGCTCGGGACACCTGATGCACCGGAATTAATTGGTCCTTTCAACAGATGCTTTAAGTATAGAATGTGTCTATCAGGTGTCAGTGACAGGCTGGCGGAAGGAGTCTCATTGAGCTTTCCTTCTGTCTGTATCCATATCCAGGAAGGAATAACCCAGTTGGTCCACTAATGGCTTGGGTATGGAAGGTTACCTCCTGTCCTGGGCTGACCTGAGATGATGTTTACTGCAGATATAGCAGTGGGATCTAGAGAGCAGGAAGCCAGTTTTGCTGCCTCAGACTATACTTTCAGTATCTCTGCAGCTTCTGTGATGTTTGCTCAAACAGTTACTTTCTGGGCTGGTGTTGTCCCTCTGGTGCTACTGTGCAGAGACCTCACCTTAGGTCAGCTCTCCATCTCCCAGGGTAAGTGAGAAGCACTGCTGCCAAATTCAAGTTAAAATCTAGCCTTTTTTGAGAAAAGCAACCTATGACTGTGTATAATGATAGCTGCAAATTCAGCAATCTGAGGGTCAAAACATCAGTGTATAGGGAAGGGCATATCAGTGGGTAGACCCGTGTTACGATGAGAGGTATACAAGTGTCACAGTGAAAGCTGTGCAGTAGATTTGACACTAATCTAATTCATGCCTCTATTCTCTCCCTATTGTCTTCAGTTTGTCCTGGGACAGACATGAAATTGGAGTTGTCGTTCAGCTTAGAGAACCATTACTACACACTGCGCAAACAATATGAGAACTGCCGTGAGGTCCAGGGCAACCTAGAGATCACGTACCTTACAGGGAACCTCAACCTATCCTTTCTACAGGTAACTTAGAAATAAGAGTGTATGCAGGTTTCTTTGTTTGGGGAAAAAAGTAAATCAGTTCATAGTTACTGGGTCCAGTCCAAGTCTGTATTCCCACTGTCTTGGATTTTCCAATGTGTTAATTCCATACCTTTACCCTGACACTTCTGTCTTTATTAGCAATTCTTCACTGCAGTCACTAGATTTAGCATGAGCTGGTTTATTTCCCTTTCCTGTAGATCAAAGGCACTTGACGACATATTGTGTTGACTAACTGAGGACAACTCAGCAAAGAATTAGGGTGGGCCATGGCTCATTTCAATGTGGCTCCGTTCCTGCTCCTTGAAGCTTGCTCCTATTTGGGATGTAGCACACCACCTCCCCAGAATTTCCTCTCATTCAGGACAGGGCTTTACACTTTGGGACTCAGGCTCACTCCTTCCAAGTGTGGGATTTCCTTTTTTTATTCATGGTCTACTAAAGTGACCAAGACAGTGAATCAATCATGCTTTTGGTGGAATTGCTGGGTTTCTGATCAAGGGCAAAGATAAGCAGGAAGCACTGAATTGTACTCCGGAGTCAAGGCAGCGATCTGTGTAGAACAGGTGTAGAATCCTGGCTTTTCTGCTGTCTTGATATGCAACTCCTAAACTCTCTAATAGTGATGGGGTCTGTCTATTGATGAACTCTCTACTTGTTACAAGTTCCAGCTATTTAATTTTTTGCTTTTTTGTTTTGTGCAGAATATTCAAGAAGTCCAAGGTTATGTTTTAATAGCACACAATGCAGTCGACTACATTCCTCTAGAAAATCTACGCATCATACGAGGAAGCCAGTTGTATGAGGGTCAGTTTGCACTGGCCGTCCTGTCTAATTTTAACTCGACTGGTGCCGGTCTCCGAGAACTTCGTATGAAAAGTCTGACAGGTCAGAGTCTTTGTACAATCTGTTGGCTTCAGTTCTTCACTCTCTTGGTTCTGTAAACTAATCCCTACTGCCCCAGTTCTGACAACGACCCAGATTTGGGATCCATAATAGAAGAGTTGATTTATAGCAAGTCAGCAATCCCCAAATAACTCAAGAACAGATTTCAGAAGCTTTCTTGTCTGTGCCAGTAATGATCAGAAAATGGGCTGAGCTATCCCAGGAATTTACGGAATGCATAACAGTCTTCTTTTCAAAGTTCTTTTAAACTTTCCCTTATGGTACTTGCTGACTATCAGTCTCGTGCTAACATTTAGCCTTAAAAGGAGTTTACCACCAACTTTGGGCTGCATTCGCAAGCGACTTGACTCTGAAGACATCATACTGACGAGCCATGAACCAACAGCAGCTTCATACCATTCCCAGGCTAAGCCTCAATCAGGGGGATTTGGGCCCAGTTCAGTCAACCCTACCGACCTTGACCTTGATTGAACAATGGGGATGAGACTGCCCTTTGACTGGAGGGCATGCCAGGACCAGTACCTAGAAGTAACTTGGTGTCAACTGATGAAGCTACCAAACAGTGTGACTTGCATGCCAAGCAGCAAGTGATAGATTAGAGCTAAACAATCCCACAACTAATGGATTAGATCAAAGGTTGGAAGTTCTGCCATATCCAATTGTGAATGGTGGTAAACAGTTCAGCACTTCACGGGAGGAGGAGGCTCCATTAATAACCCCATTCCCAAGGATGGGAGAACCCAGCACCCTGATAAGACTGGTGCATTTGCAGCAATTCAACATTCCTTCAGTGTCCCTGGGTGAGAATCCTGGAAATCCTTAAGACGTTTTGGACCTACCTACAGCGCACAGACTGTAGCAATTCATGAAGGCAGCTCACCAACACCTTTTCAAAGGCAACTAGGGACTGGTAATAAATGCTGGCCTGACCAGCAATCCCCATGTCCCATAAGTGAATTTTGGAAAAAAAAACTCTTCTGTATCTTGGAAGAAATGCTGGGTGGAACTTTGAGTTATAATTTTATTCTCAGTTGGGGATTTCCATTCTGTCAACCTGGCAAGGGTTCTTTTCACATGAGTTAGATGTTTCACTTGTGAATAACAAAGCTAGAATAAAAAACGGTGAAAAAATCCAACAGGGTCTGCTGGCAGCAGTAGATCAACAAACTGAAAGGAGGAGGAAAGGAGGCAAAGAAACTGTGATTAGATCCTGACAAAGTTTAGGAGACCAAGATTGCCGAGGTTACCATAGTATTGAGATACTGAGTAAGTGATTCAAATAAGACAGAGTGCAGTGAATCTTTTATAAATTCCACTGTCTTGAGTGTGTCATGAAGCCAACCCTGATGAGGTTGCAGAACCAACTCATTGATTGGTTCACAATTCAAACGGAGGTTCCCTTTGAGCCTGACTCTGACTGGGACCATGAGGCTGGTTCATGGCACCTTTGATCTCAGAATTGAGAGGAGGGTGCAGGGATGTGTGGGACTGGGAACTGAAATTTGGAAGAGTGCTGGCCATGGATTTGTAAACTGAATTAGCCTTATAGTGCTTAAGTCTGAACATATTCCCATTTTCTGAAATGGGTGGACAAACCCTCTGTCATATATTGCTTGTTATCATCTCCTCAAAGACACATTGGAATGGGTATAAAATGCTGAAAATATTCTCACCTGAAGTATGCAGGAAAGACAGTCTGCGCAACTAGCAATTTTGCTGAACTTAGTGACTTATGTTTTGCACTTCACCAAAAGGTAGGGGGAGTTAGGGTAATCCTATGGAACAATTGATAATATAAGTGTGTGTTTGACAGAAATCCTGGTGGGGAATATTCGGATCAGTGATAATCCCTGGCTCTGTTACCAAGAGACCATCCAATGGGATGATATTCAGGACAAGAACAACATGTATCCTTTTGTAGGATCAGTGGACTTTAACCGGACAGTAGAATGTGAGTATATCTGGTGAAATGGAGAGAATTCACATCTCCCTAACGAATGTATTTGATGTTGGAGCTATTACTTAGGGCTATGGGTACTATGATCACTGTCTCATTGTTATTTAATGCTATCTCTGTCTATCTTTCTCCCTCAGGTGTTAACTGTAGCTACTGTGAGTCAGGATCATGCTGGGGCTCAGGTCCTGAATATTGCCAGATATGTGAGTGACTGTCCAGTGGATTGTTTCTATACCTATCACATTACAATTCTGGTTTCTTTAGCACTTTGTGGTCCAGTAATTTTCGATATGTTCCAACTTCAAATTGACTGTGTGAATGGCTATTGTTGACCTTCTTATAGAGATTATTGATGCGAAATTCCAGGGTGGAGAAAGACATTTCTCCCAGGATTGGGTTTGCTAATGTTGCTGGGGTTGATGTGGAAGGGGGAACTGGTGAGATACCCATTTATGGTTATGCATTTGGCCCTGTTATGCATTTGTGCCTAAGTCTGTTTGTAGAGTTCATTTTGAATTTGCTTCTTTAACATGGTTGGTGCCTTGCAGACTTAACATTTCTGTGTTTCAGTGACTCGGAAGATTTGTGCTCCTGAGTGTCTGTCTCGATGTAAAGGACGAGACCCAACTGATTGCTGCCACAGCCAGTGTGCCGCAGGCTGCACTGGACCGAAAGACACTGACTGCCTGGTAAGTGCACACCCAGAGATCATATTTATTAACAGTAGATAAAATTAAGCAGAAGTTTGGATTCTTCCAGGGCACTGTAAGAAGCAGGAGTAGGTCTTTTGGCCCTTTCAGCCTGCTGTATCATTCAATAGGATCTTGGCTGATTTGCCATTCCTCACATCCCCTTTCTTGCCCTTTCCCCTAACTCTGATTCCTGTACTGATCAAGAGTCTATCTATTTCACTCTGAAATATACATACTCTGCCCCCATAGCTTTCTGTGACCAGGAGTTCCAAAGAGACACAACCCTCTAAGAGAAGAAATTCTTCTTCATTTCTGTCTTAAATTTGCATCCCTTTATCATGACACTCTGCCTTCTGGTCCTAGACTCTACCATGAGGGGGAAACATCCTCTCAGCATTTACCCTGTCGAGTCTCTTAAGCATGGAGGAGAAAGTGAGGTCTGCAGATGCTGGAGATCAAAGTTGAAACTTTATTGCTGGAACAGCACAGCAGGTCAGGCAGCATCCAGGGAACAGGAGATTCGACGTTTCGGGCACAGGCCCTTCTTCAGGAATGGAGAAGGGCCTGTGCCCGAAACGTCGAATCTCCTGTTCCCTTGATGCTGCCTGACCTGCTGTGCTGTTCCAGCAATAGAGTCTCTTAAGCATCTCATATGTCTCAATGAGAGGTATGGTGTTTTCATAGCATCACTTTCTTCCCTGGAGGAGCTGTGTAAGCATCCACAGACTGATTAACAGTTTGATAGCTCACAATATGAGCTTCCATTTCCTGTCCACAACCATTTTTATCCCAGAAAAAAAGGGTATTTCATCCGTTTAACAGTGTTTTGTATGCTCACAAATAATTATGGTGAAGAGGAGGTGGGTAGTGTTGGATGGATGGGTGGGTGGGGGTCGCCTGCAGAGAGGCCCCAAGGGATATTCTTGTGAACATCAGAGGTGGAGCTCTTGTCTTCCAGATGGCTCAGTCTTGGTCTCTGCTATACCATAGGCTTTGCCTCAGAAGGGGGAGTTGTGTGCAGTAAGTTAATAACATAACTTTCTGGATAATTCCTGTCTCTTTAACCCTGTGACCCTGTCCTGGGTGCTTTGCACAGCACTAGCTCCAGGTCTTGGGTTAGAGTGTTTCAGGTGTGCAGCTAATCTGATTCTGTTCTTCTCTTCCAGGCCTGTCACTATTTCAGCAATGGTGGAACATGTCGGGGGGACTGTCCACCTCTCTACATCTACACATCTCATAAATACCATCTGGAGCGCAATCCTGATGGGAAATACATCTTTGGAGCCAGCTGTGTCAAAAAGTGCCCACGTAAGTTCCTGTTGCAACTTTCCTACTTTATTAATACTTTAATTTTAAGTTTTTAATTCCTTCTTTATTCCTCTCAAATTTATCTTTGATCCTGTTGTAATATATCTCCTCTTCCCTCTCTTTTCCCTATCTTCCTGGCAACATTTTGCTGTTCATGTTCACTCACAGATAATTACTTAGCGACCAATGTGGGCTCGTGCACTCTGAACTGTCCAAACAACACCAGGGAAGTGAACAGAGGAGGTGAACAGAAATGTGAGGGGTGTAGTCCCCCCTGTCCCAAAGGTCAGTATCACATTTGCTGAGGCGAGCAGTTAACAGTTTCTGTTTGGATGGGATTGGTGAGATAGTCCTCATGGTTTACCCATTTCTGCTAGGTGTGGTTGAATCTAAGGACAGTGACTCTGATCTTGTTAGTGACATGTGTGAAGTGGACCCAAGTTTAATGACAGTCTGCTGAAGATGAATCTGAGATATGGGGTTTGCATTCTACCCTACAGTCAATATGCAGAGTCAGATTGGGAATGATCACTCCGCTTTATTGAGAAACTAGAAAGTCAGAGAAGAAACCTGATTTCTGTTGCAATCTCCAATTGGCTGGCTGTGTACTAGAATCAGTTTAACAGTTGTATGAATAAGCTCTCTTTTGAGTTAATGACTTGGATTTTTCTAGATAAAACAAATATGTTCTGTGTTTGAAGTTGTTTGGTACTGGTTACTCTTTTCATATTTTTCACTAAGTTGTCTTGCCTTGTAGTGTGTAATGGTTTGGGTGTAAACAGCTGGAAGGGAGTGCGGGCTGTGAACTCGAACAACATCGATTCCTTCACTGGCTGCACCAAGATCTTTGGAAGCTTGATTTTTCTTAATAAGACTTTCTATGGGTGAGTGTTTCCCATTGTCACCCCTGATCCTTCCTCTGATTCCACCCTGCTCCCTTGATAACAAGCTGCTTGGACACACTGTCCATTTCTAGGGTAGATCTTAGACCATAAGACAGAGGAGCAGAAATTAGGCCATTCAGCCTTTTGAGTCTGCTCCGTCATTCAATCATGGCTGATAATTTTCTCAACTCCTTTGTCCCGCGTGGATCCCCTTAATACTCAAGAACCTATCTATCTCTATCTTAAATATACTTAATGACCTGGCCTCCACAGCCTTCTTTGGCAATGAATTCCATAGATTCACCACTGTCTAGCTGAAGAAGTTTCTCCTTATCTCTATTCTAAAAGGTTTTCCCTTTACTCTAAGGCTGTGCCCTCAGGTCCTAATCTCTCTGACCAATGGAAACATCTTCCCAACACCTATTCTGTCCAGGCCATTCAGTATTCTGTATGTTTCAATTAAATCCCCTCTCATCCTTCTAAACTCTATCAAGTATATGCCCAGAGTTCTCAAATGTTCCTTGCATGATAAGCTTTTCATTCCTGGGACCATTCTCGTGAATCTTCCAGAGCCTGCATAATTTGAGTTAAACTAAACGTGCAGCAGAAAATATTTTCCACTGTGATTTACCAGTGTGTACCAAGGCCATCTGAAAATGTAACTTCTAATCTCCTCCCACACTTGGCTTCATACAATTTGCACACTCTCTCTGAAAGAGACCAGGAACCACCCATCAGGACTGACTCCCAGCTTCAAGTCTGGCTGGAAGAGGTGCTTCGGATGTCACTGTCAGTGCACCAAATGTCCACTCTAATCTCTGCAATGATAACAATAAATGTGCCTTATATAGTCTTACTTCGGTAATGGAAAGGGTACTGAGGGATAGGATTTATGAGTATCTGGAAAAACACTGCTTGATTAGGGACAGCCAGCACGGATTTGTGAAGGGTAGGTCTTGCCTTACAAGTCTTATTGAATTCTTTGAGGAAGTGACCAAGCATGTGGACGAGGGTAGAGCAGTGGATGTAGTATACATGGATTTTAGTAAGGCATTTGATAAGGTTCCCCATGGTAGGCTTATGCGGAAAGTCAGGAGGCAGGGGATAGAGGGAAATTTGGCCAATTGGATAGAAAACCGGCTAACCGGTCGAAG
>NC_057742.1:496242-498839 GCF_004010195.1 Chiloscyllium plagiosum
CTTTTTCCCCGGGTACAATAGAGTGTTACAAGGGGACATAAATTTAAGGTGAAAGGTGGAAGGTATAGGGGGGATGTCAGGGGTGGGTTCTTTACCCAGAGAGTGGTGTGGGCATGGAATGCGCTGCCTGTGGGAGTGGTAGAGTCAGAATCTTTGGTGACCTTTAAGCGGCAATTGGATAGGTACATGGATGGGTGCTTAAGCTAGGACAAATGTTTGGCACAACATCGTGGGCCGAAGGGCCTGTTCTGTGCTGTATTGTTCTATGTTCTATATAACAGATTAGTGAAGGCAGGATAGGATTTGGCTCTGTCTAATTTTCTGCTGGCACCCACTATTGGATTTAAATATGAAGTAGACCCCTTGCAGATGCTTCATGGGAAGGAAGGTCCACAGAGGAGGCAAAATATTTCATTGTTGTGCAGTGGGGCAGATCACTGTACTAATAGACTCAGTCTTTTTTGCTTTTTCAGTGACCCAACTACAAAGACTCCACCCCTGGATCCAAGAAAGCTTCAGGTCTTTGCTCCTTTGACAGAAATCACTGGTATGGGCTATTTATTTCTCAAATTGTTCCCTGAAAGGCTGTGATTAACTCAAAGCAGCAACCCTGTGTGAAAATACCGCCATGTTCTGCAAGAATGTAGTCTTCTTTACTCATTTTTGCAGATTTATGGAAGGAAGCCATTTGGCCCAATGTGCTCATGTTGGTTTTTGAAAGAGCTATCCAATCAATCTTGTTCTTTCTCCATACCACTGCAAATTTTATTTACACTTCAAGAATGTGCCTTATTCCCTTTTGAAATTTATTGTTGAATTTGTATCTTTCCTTTATCTATTTAGCATAATCTAGGTCATATAACTTGCTATGTTAAAATAATATTTTTCCACTTCTCCTCTGATTCTTGTTTAATTACTGAAATCAACATTGACTTTTGTGTCCTCTATAGTACAGTGTTCAATTCTGAATGTCACACTTTAGGAAGGATGTAATCTGTATCCTCTGGTTACTCACTGTCAGCCACTGGGAATCTGTTTCTCCTCATTTATTTTATTGAGACTATTAGTGATTTCAAATGGTTGCAATAAATTCCCTCTTTTTCTTTGAAGAAGAACAATCTGAACTTCTCCAGTCTCTGCATATAATTGCTACCTTGTCGCCATTCCTTTAAACCTTTTCTGCAATCTCTCAAGGCCTTGACAGCTTTTCGAAAGTGTGACATTCAGAATTGAACGCTGTGTGCAGGTGTGACCATTTGTTCTAAACTCAAGGTGGTATCCTTGTTGCCTTTCACCAGCCTGTGAAAGGAACTCCATTTCATTCAAAACTTCTGATGTGATCACTCTTCAATGTCTCAGCCACATTGAATAAAGCCAAAACTTTCAAATCTCAATACTAACCCCAGAACTATTTCATGTCCATTAGGTAACGATAGTACTGTCCTTCCCTGGTTTGGTCTACGTGTGACTTTAGACCCACAACAATGTAGAGTTGATCCTTAACTGCCCTGTGGCAAATGCTGACCTAGTCAGGGATGCCCATATTCCATGAATGACTTGTTAAAAATGCTGTCCTGAACCATGCTTTTACAAATTGGTCTACCTGCTCCCTGAACCTGGACCATGCAATGTGCTGTGCCTTTGATGTGTTTTAATGCAATTGCTCTGACTCTGCAGGGTATTTATATATTGAGGAATGGCCACAGAATTTTACTGACCTCAATGTATTCGAGAATCTTGCTGTCATCCGAGGGCGATTGTTATACAGGTGAGATTCACTTTGACCAATCATTGCATGTGGCCCATCTCCTTTTTTTCTTTTTCTCTCTTCACTGCTGTCGTTCATGCTCCATCCACTTGAAGGCCAAACATATGCATGACATGGAGCCATGCCCTTTGCGGTGCTCACACAGACTATTGTGTGCAGAAGCCCCGATTGTTAATAGCTATTCTTATGTACCTTATTTGACATTTGTAATAATAGGGAGAGAGTGCAGTTGAACACGTGGCTGCAAGGCTGGTGTAGGAGGGAGGGCTTCAGATATTTGGACAATTGGACTGCATTCTGGGGAAGGTGGGACCTGTACAAACAGGACGGGTTGCACCTGAACCAGAAGGGCACCAATATCCTGGGGGGTAGGTTTGCTAGCACTCTTCGGAGGTGTTTAAACTAATTTGGCAGGGGGATGGGATCCGGACTTGTAGTCCAGCAAGTAAGCTAGCTGTGTGACAGGATGCCCAAGACTGTAGGGAGGCGGTGGAGAAGGTAGCACTGACAGGGACTACTAGCGGACACAGAGATAGGCTCAAGTGCGTATACATCAACGCAAGGAGTATCAGAAATAAGGTAGGTGAACTTAAGGCATGGATCGGTACCTGGGACTACGATGCTGTGGCCATCACGGAAACGTGGATAGAAGAGGGACACGAATGGTTGTTGGAGGTTCCTGGTTACAGATGTTTCAGTAAGATTAGGGAGGGTGGGAAAAAAGGAGGGGGGGTGGCATTGCTAATTAGAAATGGTATAACGGCTGCAGAAAGGAAGTTTGAGGGGGATCTGCCTCTGGAGGTAGTATGGGCTGAAGGCAGAAATAGGA
>NC_057742.1:500822-514418 GCF_004010195.1 Chiloscyllium plagiosum
GTCGAAGGGTGGGTCGGTAAATTTGCAGATGATACGAAGATAGGTGGAGTTGTGGACAGTGAGGAGGGCTGTTGTCGGCTGCAGAGGGACTTAGATATGATGCAGAGTTGGGCTGAGGAGTGGCAGATGGAGTTCAACCCTGCCACGTGTGAGGTTGTCCATTTTGGAAGAACAAATAAGTATGCGGAATACAGGGTTAATGGTAGTGTTCTTAGTCAGGTGGAGGAACAGAGGGATCTTGGGGTCTATGTACATAGTTCTTTGAAGGTTGCCACTCAGGTGGATAGAGTTTGTAAGAAGGCCTATGGAGTATTATCGTTCATTAGCAGAGGGATTGAATTCAAGAGTCGTGAAGTGATGTTGCAGCTGTACAGGACTTTGGTTAGGCCACAGTTGGAGTACTGTGTGCAGTTCTGGTCGCCTCACTTTCGGAAAGATGTGGAAGCTTTGGAGAGGGTGCAGAGAAGATTTACCAGGATGTTGCCTGGAATGGAGAGGAAGTCGTACGAGGATAGGTTGAGAGTTCTCGGTCTTTTCTCGTTGGAACGGCGAAGGATGAGGGGTGACTTGATAGGGGTTTATAAGATGATCAGAGGAATAGATAGAGTAGACAGTCAGAAACTTTTTCCCCGGGTACAACAGAGTGTTACAAGGGGACATAAATTTAAGGTGAAGGGTGGAAGGTATAGGGGAGATGTCAGGGGTGGGTTCTTTACCCAGAGAGTGGTGGGGGCATGGAATGCGCTGCCCGTGGAGTGGTAGAGTCGGAATCATTGGCGACCTTTAAGCGGCATTTGGATAGGTACATGGATGGGTACTTAATCTAGGTTAGAAGTTCGGCACAACATCGTGGGCCGAAGGGCCTGTTCTGTGCTGTATTGTTCTATGTTCTATGTTCTATGCTGCACTTATACCGATGAGTATATGTTTTAAAATGTTGATGTAATTAGGACGCAGTTTGTAATGGTTTTAAATTTTGATTTGGCTTCCTGTCTGGTTACAGAGGTGCTTATGCATTGTTGGTGCAGAATCTCCAGATACAGTCCATGGGTTTGCGCTCTCTGAAAGAAATTAGTAATGGGATGGTATTCATTCACCAAAACCTGAACCTCTGCTATGTCAACTCTATTCCCTGGAACCAACTATTTAAGGAGGAACATCAGGAGGCATTGATAACGGCCAACAAACCGCAGGATACCTGTAGTAAGTAGAAACACTCACTGGGACAAGTTATCCAATCTTATTAGAGTCAGTATTGAATTGATTCTATAAAATCAGTAAAGGAAGTTGGAACAGTGAGGCATTCACTCATGTTTTTCAGTTCAGCATAAATAAACTTTTAATGGGTGACAGTAATATTGCTGAGAATTTGAAGATTTATATATGTAGCATTAATCCTTGCAAGACATTATTGCTCCTAATCTCTGGATTTTCCTTCAGCCCACAAACCTCTGAGACCTATGAACTTCGTCCATAATTCTAGCTTCCTAAGTATCCTTGATTTTAATTGTTTCACCATTGGTGTCCATACCTTTAGTCACCTTGGCTGTGCAGTTCTCTCCCTATATATCTTTGTCTTTCAACCTCACTCTCCTCCTTTAAGACATTTCTGTCTGTGTAAATGCACCTAAACCTTTCTCCATATCTGCTTCTACCACCTCCACTGGCAGCGTGCTCCAGGTACCTATCACCTCCTGTGTTTAAAACTAAAGACAAATTTACACATCTACATTAAGTATTCCCCCTCTCAGCTTAAACCTTTGTCCCCTAGTATTTGACATTTCCACATTGGGAAAAAGACTCTGACTATCCACCCTATCATGTGTTTCATAGTTTTATGTTAGTCTACCAGGTCACCCCTCAGTCTCCAGCTTTGTCCACCTCTTGTTACGACACAGCAGTGAATCTCTCTGTTAATTAAACCAAACACCCAGAAAAGCTCACCTCACCTCGTCGTCTGTTAAAATATGAGTGACAGAGGACTCATAAATTGCACGATTTAAAGAAAATAACATCAATTTATTTTTTAACTCGAAAAGGGAACATTAAACAACTATTAACAATTCTAAGCCTCCCTTTCTTTTACCTACTTATTATTTGCCTCCAACTCTAACAATACACTGTTCCAATGAGACACTTATTAAAATTAGGTGAACTTAATTTCAAAACCACACAACTGCTATCATCTTCTGTGTCTTTCTTCTTCTGGCTGAAGATCTCCCAGTGGCATCGTCTTTCTTTTTACTGTGAATATGTCTCATATGAAAAGGTAACTTTGATAGAATGTGTTTCCTAATTTCTTGGAGAGTAAGATGTTAGCTCTCCATGTGATTCTGTCTCGACAGCAGTTGCTGTCTGATCAATTTTCAAAATGTCCACATTTTACACACCCCCACCATCAGATTGTCTCATTGGTTTGATGTTGGCGAAACAATAAATTCAAACTTGATTCGGTTTTAGTATCTTGGGGCATAATTTAAACTGGTTAAATTCAAATTGTTGTCAAAACAGTAACTAAAACTCAGGTATCCATTTCACAGCCAAATGTTACATATTTTCAATTTTCCAGTACAATCTGGGACTGCCATCTAGTCATATACACGGGTGCTTGTAATCTCTCAGTTTAGAACAGCATTCACTCTCTCTCTCAAAGGTACAATACACGCCTTCAATTTCATAACACTCCTTTTAACTAATACACTCCAATTTAGACAACATCATGGTAAGCCCCTTTTGCACCCTCTCCTAAGCCTCTACATCCTTCCTATAGTGTGACATCTAGAATTGCACACCATAATCCAAGTGTGGCCTAATTAAAGTTTCACATTGCTGCGACATGACTTGTCCACTCGTATGCTCAATGCCCTGACCAATAAAGGCAAGCATGCCATATTCCTTCTTTTCCACCTCGTCCACTTGTATTACAACTGTGAGGGAGCTATGGATTTGCAAGTCAAGATCCCTGTACGTATCATTGCTCCACAGGATCTTACCATTTACTGTGTACATTTCTCTTGCATTTGGCTTTCCAAAATGCATCATCTCACGTTTGTCTGGATTAAACTCCATCTGTCATTTCTGTGCCTAAATTTTCAACTTATCTATATTCTGCTATATTCTTTGACAATCTTCCTCACAATCCAGAACTCTGCCCATTTTTGCGTTGTCTGCAAACTTACTAATCACAGCACCTTCATTATCATCCAAATCACTGAGGTCCCAACACTGATCCTTGAGGAATGCTACTGGTTACAGACCTTCAGTCAGAAAAGCACCCTTCAACAACTACCTTCCATCTTACAACATGGAACATAGAACATTACAGCATAGTACATGCCCTTCGGCCCTCGATGTTCCGCCAACCTGAAGCTCATCTAACCTACACTATTCCATTCTCATCCGTATGGCTATCCAATGACCATTTAAATGCCTTTAAGTTGTTGAGTCTACTACTGTTGCAGGCAGTGCGTTTCATGTCCCTACTACTCTCTGAGGAAAGAAACTACCTCTGATATCTGTCCAATATCTATCACCTCTCAATTTAAAGCTATGTCCCCTCGTGCTAGCCAATACTATCTAAGGAAAAAGGCTCTCACTGTCCAACCTGTCTAACCCTCTGATTATCTTATGTGTCAATCAAGTCACCTCTCAACCTTCTTTTCTCTAATGAAAACAGCCTCAAGTCCCTCAGCCTTTCCTTGTAAGACCTTCTTTCCATACCAGGCAACATCCTTGTAAATCACTTCTTAACCCTTTCCAAAGGTTCCACATCCTTCCTCTAATGCGGTGATCAGAACTGTATGCAATGCTCCAAGTGCGGCTGCACCAGAGTTTTGTATAGCTGCAGCATGACCTCATGGTTCCGGAACTCCATCCCTCTTCCAATAAAAGCTACTACATTGTATGCCTTCTTAACAATCCTATCAACCTGGGTGGCACCTTTCAAGGAGCAATGTACCTGGACACCAAGATTCTCTGCTCATCTACGCTACCAAGAATCTTACCATTCGTCCAGTACTCTGCATTCATATTTCTCCTTCCAAAGTGAATCACCTCACACTTTTCCACATTAAACTCCATTTGCTACCTCTCAGTCCAGCTCTGCAGCTTATCTACATCTCTCTGTAACCTACAACATCCTTCGTCACTATCCACAACTCTACCGACCTTAGCGTCATGCACAAATTTACTAACCCATCCTTCTATGCCCTCATCCAGGTAATTTATAAATATGACAAACAGCAGTGGATCCAAAACAGATCCTTGTGGTACACCACTAGTAACTGAACTCCAGGATGAATATTTCCCATCAACCACCACCCTCTGTCTTCTTTCAGCTAGCCATTTTCTGATCCAAACCGCTAAATCACCCTCAATCCCATGCCTCCGTATTTTGTGTAATAGCCTACCGTGGAAAATCTTATCAAACAGCTTACTGAAATCCATATACACCACATCAACCGCTTTACCCTCATCCACCTGTTTGGTCACCTTCTCAAAGAACTCAATAAGGTTTGTGAGGCACGATCTACCCTTCACAAAACAGTGCTGCCTATCCTTAATCAACTTATTCCTTTCTAACTGATTATAAATCCTATTTCTTGTAACCGTTTCTAATACCTTACTCTCAATCAAAGTAAGGCTCACCGGTCTACAATTACCAGGGCTGTCCCAACTCCCCTTCTTGAACGTTTACTATCTCCAGTCTTCTGGCACTGTTCCTGTAGACAATGACGACATAAAGATCAAAGCCAAAAGCTTGGCAACCTCCTCCCTGTCTTCCCAGGGAATCCTAGGATAACTTCTTTCCGGCCCAGGGGACTTATCTATTTTTACACTTTCCAGAATTGCTAACCTCCTTGTAAACCTTAATCCCATGTCATCTAGTAGATCATCTTCTGTGACCAAGCTGATTTTGTATCCAATTTACCAACATACAGTGGATCCCATATGTCTTAATCTTCTGGACCTGCCTACGATGAAGGATCTTATCAAATGCTTTTGTAAAATCTATGTAGACAACATGCACTGCCCCACTTTCATCAATCATCTTTGTTTCCTTCTTGAAAACCTCAATCAGATTTAGTGACACAAGATAAAAGCAAATTACTGCGGATGCTGGAATCTGAAACCAAAAGAGAAAATGCTGGAAAATCTCAGCAGGTCTGGCAGCATCTGTAAGGAGAGAAAAGAGCTGACGTTTCAAGTCTAACTGAATCTTTGTCAAAACTTTGGCAAAGGGTCAGTGAGACTCAAAACGTCAGCTCTTTTCTCTCCTTACAGATGCTGCCAGACCTGCTGAGATTTTCCAGCATTTTCTCTTTTGTTTAGTGACACAAGACCTCTCCTGCACAAAGCCGTGTTGAATCTCCCGATAAGTCCATTATTTTCTAAATGTAAGTAAATACCAGCAGTTTCCCTACCACTGATATAAAGCTCACAGCCCTATAATTTCCTGGATTATCTCTGTTGCCCATCTTAAACAATGAAACAGCATTGGCTCTTCTCCAGTCTTCAGGGACCACACTTGTGACTAAAGAGGATACAAAGTTGTTTGTGAAGGACCCCAGCAATCTCCTCTCTTGCCTCCCTCAGTATTATGGGATACATCCCATCAGGCCTTGGGGACTTATTTACCTTAATGCTTTTCAAGATGCTCAACATCACCACCTCCCTTAATATCAACATGCCCTGAAATGTCAACATACACCTCCCTAATCTTACCATCATCCATGACCTTGTCCTTGGTGATACCAATGCAAAGTGCTCAATAAGAACCTCATCCACTTCCTCTGGCTCCATGCATAAATTTCCTCCTTTGTCCTTGAATGGAGAAGCGTGTCCTTGAATGCAGGAGTTGTGAAGTCTTGCATAAATTTAGTAGGAACTCAGTTAGACCACAACTGGAGAACAGTGTGCAATTTTAATCTTCTATCTCAGGAAAGACATTATTGTTATAAAGGGCATGTGACAGCGTTTCACCAGACTTGTCCCTGGGTTGATGGGCCTGTCCTACGTAGCAGGATTGGGCAAACCGGGCCTATATTCACTAGAATTTCAAAGAATGAGAGGTGATCTCTTTGGAACTTACGAATATTTAAAGGGATGGCGTGGTAGATGTGGGTGAGATGTTTCATCTGGTTTGAGAGTCTAGAACCAGGGGCACACTTTAAAAATGTGGGGGATGCCACTTAGAGCTAAGGTAAGGCGAAACCTTTTTACTCAGAGGGTTGTAAATCTTTGGAATTCTGTATCCCAGAGGACTGTGGATGCTCAGTATTTAAATATGTTTAGGGCAGGGACGAATTTCTGATTACCAATAGCAAAGAGTTGTGAGAATAGTATGGGCAAAAATGTTGTTTAATCGTTGCTATACTTAACGCTAGGGCAAGCTTGATGGAGTTGAATGGCCTACACCTGGTTTATTCTGGTACTGGTTAAATAAGCCCCTAATAATGTGGATCTGGTTCTGATCTGGAACCAGTGTTCAGACGAAAAGGATAAATAGGGTGGTCACTAGGACTTTAAACTTGTGAGCGGGGGGTGGGGTGGGAGGGATAGGGAAAGCAACAGGGAGTATGGAGTCAAGTTGAAGGATAAACAGTAGGTTAGCATGTGTGCAGGGTTTAAGTTTGAGGCAGACAAGGAATGAAGCAAAAAGGAAGGATAACTTAGGACATATTACTAAAGGTGATGGAAATAATGAGGGTAAGAAAATTAGCATTAAGGTGCTTTACCTGAATGCTTATAGTATTCGAAACAAAGTAGATGAATTAACAGCAGAAATCATCGTGAATGATTTTGATGTGGTAGGCATCACAGAGACATGGTTGCAGGGGGTTCAGGACTGGCAGTTAAACATCCAAGGATTTACAACTTATCGAAAAGACATGGAGGTGGGCAGGGGGGAGGGGTTACCTTGTTAGTTAGGAATGAAATTAAATCTGTGGCACTGAATAACATAGGGTCAGATGATGTGGAGTCTGTGTGGAATTACAAAGGCAAAAAAACCATAATGGGAGTTTTGTACAAACCTCCCAACAGTGGCCAGGACCAGCGGCGCAAGATGTACCAGGAAATAGGGCATGTCAGAAAGGTACGGTCATGGTGATCATGGGGGACTTCAGCATGCAGGTGGACTGGGTGAATAACGTTACCGGTGGATCCAAAGAAAGGGAATTCATGAAATGCTTACAGGAATGCTTTTTGGAACAGCTTGTGATGCAGCCCATAAGGGAGCAGGCTATTCTGGACTTGGGTGCTATGTAATGAGCCAGACTTTATAAAAGATCTTAAGGGATTTTAAGATCTTAGGGGGCAGCGATCATAATATGGTAGAGTTCAGTCTGCAGTTTGAAAGAGAGAAGGCAAAGTTGGATGTAATAGTGTTACAATTAAATAAAGCTAATTATAGGAGCATGAGAGAGGAACTGACGAAAATCAACTGAAGCAGAGCCTAGTGGGGAAGACTGTAGAGCAACAATAGCAGGAGTTTTTGGGTGTAATTGAGGACACAGTTCAGAGTTTCATCCCAAAGAAAGGAAAGACTATCTGGGGCAGGGGGTGGGGAAAATTAGACAGCCATGGCTGACAAAGGAAGTCAGGAAATGTATCATAGAAAAGAGAGAGCCTATAAGGTGGCCCAAGAGCATTGGAAAATCAGAAGATTGGAAAGACTATAAAAACAAAGAGAGGATAACAAAGAGAGAAATAAAGGAAGGAGAGGATCAAGTATGAAGGTCAGCTAGCCAGTAATGTTAGAAATGACAGTAAAAGTTTCTTTCACTACATAAGAAACAAACGCAAGGCAAAAGTAGAAATTGGGCCGCTCCAAATTGATGCAAGAAGGCTAGTGATGGGACATAAGGAAATAACTGAAGAACTTAATAAATACTTTGTGTCAGTCTTCACAGTGGAAAACATGAGTAATATCCCAACAATTAAGGAGAGTCAAGGAGCAAAGTTGAGTATGGTAGCCATTACAAAAGAGAAAGTGCTAGAAAAGCTAAAAATTGATAAATTTCCTGGCCCTGATGGGCTACATCCTAGAATTCTGAAGGATGTGGCTGAAGAAATAGCGAAGGCGTTGGTTGTAATCTTTCAAAAATCATTGGAGTCAGGGAAAATCCCAAATGATTGGAAAATCGCTGTTGTAACCCTCTTGTTCGAGAAAGGATCAAGACAAATGGAAAATTATAGGCTGATCAGCCTAACTTCAGTTGTAGATAAATTTCTAGAGTCTGTCATTAAGGATGAGATTTCAAAATTCTTGGCAGTGCAGGGTCGGATTAGAACAAGTCAGCATGGATTTAGTAAGGGGAGGTCGTGCCTGACAAACCTGTTAGAATTCTTTGAAGAGGTAACAAGTAGGTTAGATCAGGGAAACCCAGTGGATGCTATCTACCTAGACTTCCAAAAAGCCTTAGATAAGGTGCATCTTGGGAAGCTGCTGAGTAAGGTGAGGGCCCATGATGTTCGAGGTGAGCTTCATTTATCTCAAGAGGTTGGAATGTAAAAGCAACAATGTGCTACTGAGACTTTATAAAGCTCTGGTTAGGCCCCATTTGGAGTATTGTGTCCAGTTTTGGGTCCCACACTTCAGGAAGGTCATACTGGCACTGGAGCGTGTTCAGCGGATATTCACATGGATGATCCCTGGAATGGTAGGCCTAACATATAATGAATGGCTGAGGATCCTGGGATTGTATTCATTAAGAGTTTAGACGTTGAGGGGAGAAACTTACAAGATAATGCATGGCTAAGAAAGGATGGACGCTGGGAATTTGTTTCCGTCAGGCAGGGATACTAGGACCCGTGGACACTGCCTTCGAATTAGAGGGGGTCAATTTAAAATAGAAATGAGACATTTCTTCAGCCAGGTGGCCCTGTGGAATTCATTGCCATGGAATGCAGTGGAGGCCAGGACATTGAATGTCTTCAAGGTAGAGATCGATAAATTCTTAATCTCGCAAGGAATTAAGGGCTACAGGGAGAGTGTGGGTAAATGGTGTTGAAATACCCATCAGCCATGATTGAATGGCGGAGTGGACTAGATGGGCCGAATGGCCTTACCTCCACTGCTATGTCTTATGGTCTAATGTGAACGTCAATTGAAGTACTCAATGGTTTGTAAGAATGGAATCACTGGCCAGGGTAGATTAATTACTGTTAATGCTCAGCATTCACTTTGTTTATTTAATAAGGAGCAGTGGAAATGTTAAGCATATAGCTTTGTCCAATTGATCTACTTACTGGATATAAAAGCTCAAAATTACCATCTCAATCACTTTTGTCTGGTACAGCTGTGTTTCAGTATCAGTTACTGTTCATGTACAGTACATAGAAGGTAGAAGTGTCCAGTGTCTGATTTTTTTTTTACTGCTGCTTCCCCTTTCCTTGCAGAAGCTGAAAAGCGCACTTGTCACAGCTTGTGTACAAACAGCACATGTTGGGGCCCAGGACCAACAAACTGCATCTCCTGTAAAACATTCTTTCGAGGCCGGGAGTGTGTGGAATCATGCAACTTACATGAGGGGTAGGAATGCATTACTTAAATAAAATGGAAGGGTTGAGTTGGTGTTGGTGGGGCTGTAGGGATACGTGTTTCTGGCTAGTTTCTTAACTCACATTTTGTGTTTCTTTATTCCAGGGTGGTGAGGGAGTATCTAAGTGAGTCATCCTGCATTCAGTGTCACAAGGAATGTCTCCAACAGATCAGAAACCTGACCTGTACTGGAATGGTAAAGAATCTCCGCTGAGTCAAGACTGACTAGGAGTCATTGGAGAGGGGAAATGGAACGGGGAATTGAGAGTAGAATAGTATAAGACAGATGTGCCTGTTGCATAGTGTAGATGGAAAACGAAAGAGTGGGGAATGTGATACATTGACGAGAGGAGAGAGTAGGCAGTAATATTGGGAGAAATCCCTATCTATCCATCTATCTTAAGCTGTGTACCACTTTCATGTGAGAAATAATCCCTTTTTATGCGCTAGTTTGTTGAGAACATGCTCACCACCTCCACTTGGGGGTCAGGAAGACTGATGGTTAGATTAACCTAGCCCGAAATAACTATTGACATTCTTCTGCCGTAGTTAATGATTGTTCTCAGTTACTCCTCCACAGATCACAGCAGTTCAAGGCCTTATGAGGAAAGGCTTGAGAGACTTGGGTCTGTTATCATTGGAGAGAAGGCTAAGAGGGGATTTAATAGAGACATACAAGATGATCAGAGGATTAGGTAGGGTGGACAGTGAGAATCTTTTTCCTAGGATGATTATGTCGGCTTGTATGAGGGGGCATAGCTGCAAATTGAGGGGTGATAGATGTAATACAGATGTCAGAGGCAGGTTCTTCACTCAGAGAGGGGTAAGGACGTGGAATGCCCTACTTGCCAATGTAGTTAACTTAGCCACATTAGGGAGATTTAAACAATTCTTGGATAAGCAGATGAATGATGACTGGATAATATGGGGAATGGGCTTAGATTAGTTCATGGGTCGGCGCATCTTCGAGGGCTGAAGGGCCTGTTCTGTGCTGTATTGTTCTATGTACTAAGGAGGCAGCACACAATCACTACTTAGGACAGTTAGAGATGGGCAGCGCAAATGCTGGCCTGGTCGGTAACATAGGCATCTCATAAATGGATTAAAGAATAGAGTCATTCCTTGTATAAGTGGCCACCCCTCTTGGGGTGGGGGGGTTGGTGGTGGTGGTGGTGGAGGATTGTTTTACAGACTGGAGTCCTGTGACCAGTGATGTTCCACGAGGACCGATGCCGGATCCACTTTTGTTTGTCATTTATATAAATGATTCGGATGAAAATATAGGGGGCATGATTCCTAAGTTTGCAAATGACACCAAAATTGGTGTATAGTGCGCAGTGAAGAAGGTTATCTAAGCTTACAAGGAGATCTTGATCAATTGGGTCAATGGTCTGAGGAGTGGCGGATGGAGTTTAATTTGGATAAAACAAAGAAGGGCAGAATTTATGCAATTAATGGTAGGGCCCTGGGTGGTGGTGTAGAACCGGGAGACCTTAGAATTAAAGTACAAAATTCTTTGAAAGTTGAATCACCAGTAGGTAGGGTAGTTCAGAAGGCATTTGGCATGCTTATCTTTATTGCTTAGACCTTTGAATATAGGAGTTGGGACATCATGTTAACGTTATACAAGATATTTGTGAGACTTCTTCTGGAATACTATGTGCGGTTCCGGTTGTCCTGCTTTAGGAAGGAGATTAAATTGAAGAGGGTTCAGAAACAAAAACTTACTAGAATGTTTCCAGAATGGACAGTTACAGTTATATAAAAAAAAACTAGATAGGCTGGGACCTTTTTCAGTGGGGCTTGAGAGGTGACTTTATAGAGGTTTATAAAATCATGAGGTATATAGACAAGATGAATAACAAGGGTCTTTTCCTGAGGGTGGGGGAATTCAAAACTAGTGGGCTGAGAGGAGAAAGTTTTCAAAGGACACGAGGGGCAATTTTGTTTTTAAACAGAGCAGTTCATGTGTGGAAAGAACTGCCAGAGGAAGTGGTGGATGAAGGTACAGTTAGAACGTTTAAAAGATGTTAGATAAGTACATGAATAGGAAAGATTTGGAGGGATGTGGGCCAAACACAAACAAGTTGGACTAGTTTAGTTTGGGAACGTGGTTGGCATGGACTAGTTGGACCAAATAGTCTTTTTCCATGCTGTATGTATGTATGAATGTATGAATGACACCTTGTTCGCAACTGCTTTTCTGGTTGTGAAATGAGAGAGTGTGGTGCTATTTCTTTCGGTACTTGTAGAATCCATATGACTGCCATAGTCTTCTCTAACATTTCACTATCAGACAGTCTACTCCAAACACATGGTTTGCTCAACTTTATCCTTGTCCCCATATGCAACACTTTCAGTTTCTGTTGTTTGATTGATTTTCTGCACCTTTCTGTTAAGGATCAATTGGACAAAGTCAGAACTGTGCTGAGTTCATTGTAAATACTTAATGCAATTGACCTTTGTCTTGTGACCCCATTGCAGTACGAAATGGCTTTGTGTTGGTTACTTGGCATTTCTGCTGCAGATGTTGCAGAAACCAAACTGGGTTTAACTCCAGAAATGGTAGTTCACTGTTGAGACATCACAACTTGGCCCTCATATTTTTCTCTTATCTAGCATGAGTTCCTAAAAGCAATTGTAAAATCTCAGCTGCTATCTCAGGTGAGACTAAGTGCGCAGTACAGATGGCAAATCACATGAACTTTCCCAGAAAGGTTTCAGTTTTCACATTTTGTCCTCATGCTTGAGTCTAGCATGGCCATGCTTCCCCTTTCTCTGCTGTGATTGCTTCTAACCCCTCAGATCGCTACAGTGCTTCACTTCTAGTTTAAGTCAGTCTCCAATTTATATTACTATAGCTTTGGTGGACATTCCTTTGGCTGCAGAGATCCTAATCTTGAGAATTTTTTCTATCAATCTCTGGCTGTCTCTCTTCCTGTAGGGCACTGCTTCAAATGTAACTCATGGTAAGAATTTTGTCAGTGCACCCTATATCTCAATGTAGTTTAGTGTCAATATTTGTCGGACTATGCTGTTGCGAAGTACCTTGGAGAGTTTTACCATCCTTGAGATGCTGTATGAATGCAGGTGTTGACCTGTTTGGCTCAGCATCTTCCTATCTAAATGAGACATTGTCTTTCTGTTATTAACAAAAACAGAAATTAGTGGAGAAACTCAGTAGTCTTGGAGCATCTGTGGGAACGGTTCTGTCGAAGAGTCACCAGACTCAAAACATTAACTCTGCTTTCTTCCCAAACATACTGCCAGAGACCTACTGAGTTTCTCCAACAATTTCTTTTTGTTTCACATCTCCAGCATCCACAGTTCTTTGTTTTAATGAATCGTATTGGCTGGTTGAGGTCGGATTGGAAGGATGAGAAGATTTAAGTGCAGGATTGATTAGTGCTGATATTTTTCTTTTCATGATTAGGGGGCTGATGACTGTGTGGAATGCGCTCATTACAGGGATGGTACGCAGTGTGTGGAGAAATGTCCAAGTGGGTTACATGGGCATGTTTGGAAATATGCCGATGAAAACAACGTCTGTCAACTGTGTCCAACAAACTGTAGTCATTCGTGAGTAAATAGCAAATACTGAATTGACACTTTCAGTAATTCTTCTCCAAGTTTGTGTTTTCTCTAAAAGATTGTGTTTTGCCTTCAGGTGTACAACTGGTGAAGATGGATGTCCTGAGGAGCCTATTCACAGGTAACAGCACTGCTTTCATCACCTCCCCCCTAATATGCCAATTCAGCCTCTCCATCAACATACACGCTATTAGTAGTGAGTCAACACTGATATTTCCAACTAGGAGAAAGTGAGGACTGCAGATGCTGGAGATCAGAGCTGAAAAATGTGTTGCTGGAAAAGCGCAGGAGGTCAGGCAGCATCCAAGGAGCAGGAGAATCGACGTTTTGGGCATAAGCCCTTCTTCAGGAATGAGGAAGGTGTGCCAAGCAGGCTAAAATAAAAAGTAGGGAGGAGGGACTTGGGGGAGGGGTGTTGGGAATGCGATAGGTGGAAGGAGGTTAAGGTGAGAGTGGTAGGC
>NC_057742.1:515305-535760 GCF_004010195.1 Chiloscyllium plagiosum
ACCTGCAATCTACTTCCTGACCTCTCCGCCCCCACCCCGGCCTATCACCCTCACCTTTATCTCCTTCCTCCTATTGCATTTCCAACGCCCCTCCTCTCTACCTTTTATTTTAGCCTGCTTGGCACACCTTCCTCATTCCTGAAGAAGGGCTTATGCCCAAAATGTCGATTCTCCTGCTCCTTGGATGCTGCCTGACCTGCTGCACTTTTCCAGCAACACATTTTTCAGCACTGATATTTCCAACCTCCAACATTCAGACGATTTGTAAACTATCCCAGTGACACATTCCACAAACTAATTTCCAGTATAGCACTAGCCAATTGCCATACCAGTCAGATTATCTCAATTTTCTTTTATTATCAAGAAATATGCACATAGGTTTCAAACTTGTAGCGGTGACTTAGCAAGTTGTCAGTTCTTCATTTCAAGGTCAGCATCCAATCCTGGTCATTGATAATGAATCCAAATTCCAAATGAAATTGAATTTTCATGGGTGACATTGATGTTTTTTCCATGAAGATTTTGAGACCATGCAATTCCTGGACTGAGGGGGCTCTGCAGCACAGTAAAAAAATTCCAGAGCAGCATCCCCTTTTAGTGATCCTGCTCAGGGATTTTAGAGCCCCATGCACCTGAATGACGTCAGGAGGAGTAGGTGCTTATTGTGCTGTTCATGTAAACTTCCACAAGAAATGTAGGCTTTGCTATCTTAAGCATCTACAAGATGCATTGCAGCAATTCCTTTGACAGCATCTTCCAAACCTGCTATTTCTACTGTCTAGAAGAATCATGGTGGCAGACATATAGGAACACCAGCACATGCAACTTCCCCTCCAAGCTATTCACTTGAGATAGCTTTGGCAAATAGAATTAAGGAGAATCAAAAGGGTTTTTACAAATACATTAAGGACAAATGGGTAACTAGGGAGAGAATAGGGCCCCTCAAAGATCAGCAAAGTGGACTTTGTGGAGCCGCAGAAAATGGGGGAGATACTAAACAAGTATTTTACATTAGCATTTACTGTGGAAAAGGATATGGAAGATATAGAAAGTAGGGAAATAGATAGTGACACCTTGCAAAATGTCCATATTACAGAGGAGGAAGTGCTGGATGTCTTTAAATGCATAAAGATGGATAAATCCCCAGGACCTGATCAGGTGTACCCTAGAACTCTTGTGGGAAGCTATAGAAGTGATTGTTGGGCCTCTTGCTGAGATATTTGTATCATCGATAGTCACAGGTGAGGTGCCGGAAGACTGAAGGTTGGCTAATGTGGTGCCACTGTTTAAGAAGGGTGGTAAGGACAAGACCAGTGAGCCTGACGTCAGTGGTGGGCAAGTTGTTGGAGGGAATCCTGAGGGACAGGATGTACATTTATTTGGAAAGGCAAGGACTGATTAGGGATAGTCAACATGGCTTTGTGAGTGGGAAATCATGTCGTGAGTCTGCTTTGAGCCCATCTTGCTGATGCAGCTACTTACTAATGCTGCCTGATCTTGTACTGGGCCCAAGCACACCTCTGCCACCGCTTCCATGAATCTGCACTGGAAGCAGATGGCAGCAGGATCCCAAACTCACCTCTGCATCAGCAGCCACAAGTCAGCGCTCAGAACGCCTCAACAAAACAGAAGCCACTGTGAACCCAAACTCACGTCCGCCACAAGTGCATGCTGATACTGTCACCATAACCAAGTCTTGAAGAGGTAAGGACAATAGGAGAAAGGAAGAGAAACTAAAAGAAAAGTCTTGTAGGTGTTAGCTTTTAAATACGGGAGATGGCATCTGATCCAACTCATTGTTCTAATATTGATGAAACCTGTTCTTTAATCAATTCAAACTTCCTTGGAATATAGTTTTTGAGACACTTTCGCAAACATTTTCTGAAGTTAAAGATAAATGACTTCAACATCCATTACAGATGGCTAATTTTTTGTCATTATTTTCTGATCAGCCTGTTCAGATATGTTATGATGCATCTCTGGAGCACAGAGGACTTGAACCCAGGCCTTCTGGCCCAGACTTTACTATTGCACCACTATTGCTGCGTGGGAAGAGAAATAGGCCATTTAGCACTTAAGCCTGTTCAATTGTTCATTTAGAGTCATGGGATTTTGTACACTACGTTGGTTTTGCTCATGCTGGATATCGGGTCCTTCGTTCTGGTGAGTTGTTGTCTGAGCGTGGCTGTTGGTTTGTGTGCTGTTATGAGTCCTAGTGGTCGTAGTAGTCTGGCTGTCAGCTCAGAAATGTTCTACGACCACTACGACTAGACTACTACGACCACTAGGACTCATAACAGCACACAAACCAACAGCCACGCTCAGACAACAACTCACCAGAACGAAGGACCCGATATCCAGCATGAGCAAAACCAACGTAGTGTACAAAATCCCATGACTCTAAATGAACAATTGAACAGGCTTAAGTGCTAAATGGCCTATTTCTCTTCCCACGCAGCAATAGTGGTGCAATAGTAAAGTCTGGGCCAGAAGGCCTGGGTTCAAGTCCTCTGTGCTCCAGAGATGCATCATAACATATCTGAACAGGCTGATCAGAAAATAATGACAAAAAATTAGCCATCTGTAATGGATGTTGAAGTCATTTATCTTTAACTTCAGAAAATGTTTGCGAAAGTGTCTCAAAAACTATATTCCAAGGAAGTTTGAATTGATTAAAGAACAGGTTTCATCAATATTAGAACAATGAGTTGGATCAGATGCCATCTCCCGTATTTAAAAGCTAACACCTACAAGACTTTTCTTTTAGTTTCTCTTCCTTTCTCCTATTGTCCTTACCTCTTCAAGACTTGGTTATGGTGACAGTATCAGCATGCACTTGTGGCGGACGTGAGTTTGGGTTCACAGTGGCTTCTGTTTTGTTGAGGCGTTCTGAGCGCTGACTTGTGGCTGCTGATGCAGAGGTGAGTTTGGGATCCTGCTGCCATCTGCTTCCAGTGCAGATTCATGGAAGCGGTGGCAGAGGTGTGCTTGGGCCCAGTACAAGATCAGGCAGCATTAGTAAGTAGCTGCATCAGCAAGATGGGCTCAAAGCAGACTCACGAAGGTAGCAGAGCTGAGTGTGGGCTGGAGCAATACACAACAGCATTGGTGATATCTGATTTGACGAGGTCCAGCAAGCACTCAGTGGTGAAGGCATCGGTGGAGGCACAATGACACCAAACAGCCGCGACTTTGATTCCAGCCGCAGCGATGCACCAAAAAAGACTTATGCCTGGTCACCAGGCATATGATGGAGCACTTACAAGAAGGACTGTAAAGTTGGACAATTAGTTCATTTATCTGCTTTCACCTGTTTTGCTTTATTTTTCTGTGTTTTAAGATAGCACTAGAGGGTGGTGACACTGTATAAACACTTCACTGTATTTTGTAGCATGAAACATGTGACAATGGTAGTCAGACAAACCATTGTACCCTTACTAACAAAGAAAAGACTAATGAACAACTTCAACATCAAAGAGAGAAAAGCCCTCAAAAATGACCAGGATGTAATCATAGTACCAGTGGACAAGGGCAGAATGATGATTATAATGGACAAGACTAAATGTATTCAGAAAGCAGAGAAACTACTTGCAGATACTGATACCTACCTACAGAGGGAGCATGACCCCGAACCTTGTTGTTCCTCTCATCCTAAACCTATGCCCTCTAGTTCTGCACTCCCACGCCCCAGGAAAAAGACCTTGTCTATTTATCCTATCCATGCCCCTCCTGATTTTATAAATCTCTATAAGGTCACCCCTCGACCTCCGATGCTCCACAGAAAACAGTCCCAGCCTGTTCAGGCTCTCCCTATAGCCCAAATCCTCCAACCCTGGCAACATCCTTGTAAATCGTTTCTGAACTCTTTCAAATTTCATAACATCCTTCCGATAGAAGGGAGACCAGAATTGCACGCAATATTCCAAAAGTGGCCTAACCAATGTCCTGTACAGCTGCAACATGACCTCCCAACTCCTGTACTCAATGCTCTGACCAATAAGGAAAGCATACCAAACTATCCTATCTACCTGCGACTCCACTTTCAAGGAGCTATGAACCTGCACTCCAAGGTCTCTTTGTTCAGCAACACTCCCCAGGACCTTACCATTAAGTGTATAAGCCATGTTCTGATTTGCTTTCCCAAAATGCAGCACCTCACTTATCTAAATTAAACTCCATCTGCCACTCCTCAGTCCATTGGCCCATCTGATCAAGATCCCATTGTACTCTAAAGTAACATTTGCTGTCCACTGCACCTCCAATTTTGGTGTCATCTGCAAACTTAATAACTATATTTCCTATGTTCACATCCAAATTATTTATATAAATGATCAAAAGCAGTGGACCCAGGACTGATCCTTGTGACATACCACTAGTCCTGACCTCCAGTCAGGAACTCTCCACCACCACCCTCTGTCTTCTACCTTTGAGCCAGCTCTGTATCCAAATGACTCTGTATCCATCTGACAAAACTCTAGCCAGAGAGACAATAGTCAACCTCCTGGACAAACAGAACAGATGACATGACGGGGAACCTATCAACAAGGACTGCGTACTCAAACTAAACGTGTGCTTGACAACACACTTCACATTCAACAACCAAATATATGAACAAATCAATGAGAGACCTATGGGCTTATCTATCTCCGGGCTTATAGCAGAAGCAGTGATGCAATGACTGGAACAAACAGCCCTACCACAAATCTGATCCACATTCTGAATCAAATACGTGGATGACACTTTTGTAATTATTAAATGAACAGCAATTGAGAGAACACATTGGATTATCAACACCATTCTCACAGGTGTCAGATTTGCCAGAGATGAGGATTGCATGCAGTTCTGGTCACCACATTATAGGAAGGATGTGGAAGCTTTGGAAAGGGTGCAGAGGAGATTTACAATGATGTTGCCTGGTATGGAGGGAAGGTCTTATGAAGGAAGGAAGGACTTGAGGCTGTTTTTGTTAGAGAGAAGAAGGTTGAGAAGTGACTTAATTGAGACATACAAGGTAATCAGAGGACAGTAATAACCTTTTTCCTAGGATGGTGAAGGCTAGCACGATTGGACATAGCTTCAAGTTGAGGAATGATAGATATAGGACCGATGTCAGAGGTAGTTCCTTTACTCAGAGAGTAGTAGGGGTGTGGAACACACTGCCTGCAACAGTAGTAGACTCACCAACTTTAAGGGCATTTAAATGGTCATTGGATAGGCATATGGACGAGAATGGAATAGTGTAGGTTAGATGGGCTTCAGATTGGTTTCACAGGGCGGCGCAACATCGAGGGCTGAAGGGCCTCTCCTATGAGGGAACCAACAATCAACTCCCATTCCTGGATGTGATGGTAAAAAGAACAGTGAATGCACCACGAGAGTACAGCAAAGGCACACGCATGGACTAGATCCTAAACTGCAAAAGCAACTACCCAAACGCATACAAGAGAAGCCGCATTAGGACCTTGTTCAAAAAGGCTACGATGCACTGCAACACTCCTGACCTGTGAAGAGAAGAACAACACCTCTTCACCGAGAACGGATATCTCCGCAACTTTGTCCGCAGATGCCTAACAGACAAACAACGCGACGAGGACATGCCATGACCAGACACACTAACCACTCTATATAAAAAATGTCTCGGAACTGACAGCCAGACTTCTGTCACTGGGATTCATGACAGCCCATAAACCAACAAGCATGCTCAGACAACAACTCACCAGGACAAAATACTCTATTACCCATCATGTGCAAGACAAACCTAATTTACACAATTCCACGCACGTACTGCACAAAACACTTTATCGTACAAATAGGCAGACAACTAGCATTCTGCATCCATGAACATCAGCTGTCCCTGGTAGCTATACGCACAGATGACAATGACTGCGTATTTGACTGGGACAGCACAACAATTGTAGGGCAAGCTAAACAGAGGACAGCCAGAGAATTTCTAGAGGCATGGCACTCATCCACAGACTTGATCAACGAACACACTGACCAAGACCCAATATACCGGCCAACACAACGAACAACTGGAACCGGCAACTGAAAATAGCAGAAACAGGACCTAATAAATTTCAGAAGAGACAGTACCACAGCAATTCATAGGACACTCCAAAACACTGAAGATGTCACATAGACAAGAGACAAAACATCTGCAAATCAACTTCACAGTTTGGCAAACCTACCCACAACCACAGCAATGTTTGAGGATAAACTGTGATAGTTTGAGTCAGTAGAGACCAAGATCTTGCTTAGTTGACTTTGTACTTGAGCTGGTATACTTGGATCTTTTGGGTCCAGAGGCCTGGGTTCAGGTCCCATCTGTTCCAGCGATGTCTCATAACATGTCTGAACAGATTGATTTAAAATAAAATGGACTAGAATGTTCCCCAGGGCAGGAGTTAACTTCTGAAAAGGTGAAGGGTCTAGAAGGGAAGAGTGAACCTGGTACTTGTACTGCACAATATAGTTTAATAATAAAACAGTCGTAAGTCTCTGAAAATCTTGTACTGACTGATTCAGTCTGTGGAATCTGTCAAAGAGTTATCGTCATGTGCCCCCTTCAACTTCTTTGTAACATATTGGGTGTTTTATAATGTTTCATGACTGTTTTGGATAATGAAATAATTTACTATTGATTTATAATATTTTGAATGTCTCAGATGCATATTTGATATCTGTTTAGGCATTCTAATGTTACTCTGAAATTCAGGAATGCTTTGGTCCTGAGCATTTTGGATTTGAGAGGTTGCAGTGATAAAAACATTCCAGATTTGAGAGGTTGCAGTCTGGATAAGAACATTTTTGCTGTGTCTCAGAGCCATACAAGAACTCCCTTTGTTACTAAGATCTCTGACCAATATCAGGAGTTCTGATGAGAGATTTTAATTGCTGAGCTCCTTAACATCATGGGACCTACTTTAGTGAAAATTGGTCCTTAGTCCTTGAAATGTGATGTTTCTGTTTAACTAATCTCTCTGGTTCTCTTCTGTGTAGCCAGGTGACCTCAGTGGTGGCAGGAATAGTGGGAGCACTACTCTTTGCAGTCCTTATGATTCTTCTTGTTATCTGGTTCAAACGCAAGAAGCGACTGAAGCGGAAACACACAATGCTGAGACTCCTGGAAAGAGAGGTGAGTGTTAACATAGCAAACTAGCTCTTATCCTCCTTGTGGGAAATTGTTGCAATTCACCATGAAGCACCATCAGCTGGAGAAGGGCCATGGTAATGTCAGTTACAGTGGTTGACTCAGTGACCCACCTTGACTGTTCACAGGCATCTCCCAGATGAAGCACGAGTGGTCAATTTTCCTTACCCATGAGATATTCAAAAAACACCCTCTTCACATTCCATCCCATCCCTTCCCATCTCACTTGCTCAATAAAAACTTCAGCGCAGCATGCCAAATACCACGCTGAGAATCTCAGTTGAGAGCTGAAGAGTTGGGACATTAGTTCCTGACTGATGAAAGTGCTACCACTGAGCCATTGCTGCCTCCTTTCACAGAAAAGACTGGAATTGAAGTCCTGAGCCTCCATAAAAACTGCAGCTATCAATTTATGCAACCATAGTGAGAACACAAAGTGAAGCACCCAGAAAAGGGGTGTATGAATGTGCAGAGGAGAAAATGAGGACTGCAGATGCTGGAGATCAGAGCTGAAAAATGTGTTGCTGGAAAAGCGCAGTAGGTCAGGCAGCATCCAAGGAGCAGGAATATCGATGTATCGGGCATAAGTCCTTCTTCAGGAATGAGGAAGGTGTGCCAAGCACCGCCTTCTTGACCTGCAATCTTCTTTCTGACCTCTCCACCCCTACTCCCTCTCCGGCCTATCACCCTCACCTTAACCTCCTTCCACCTATCACATTCCCAACGTCCCTCCCCCAAGTCCCCCCTCCCTACCTTTTATCTGTGCCTGCTTGGCACACCTTCCTCATTCCTGAAGAAGGGCTTATGCCCGAATCATCGATTTTCCTGCTCCTTGGATGCTGCCTGACCTGAGCTTTTCCAGCAACACATTTTTTAGCTATGAATGTGCAGACTCAACTCAACATCATATTCTGTCATGGTACACGGTCTCACTATGTGGATAGGACTGTGTGATTTAACCAGTGGTGCAGTGGCACTGTAACTCACCTGATAAGTAACTACCAACCACTGACTTTGCATCCTACCTTGAACGTCATTTCATTGTTGATCAGATTAAAGAAAATAAGTTCTTTCCAGAATAGATTCACATTTTAGTTCTCACTCATTTAATTCAGTTCTGTATTGAATTTGAAGTGGTTTTCCAGGTCAGAAATGTAAGAAGTTCCAAGGTGCCCTGTGAATCCCCAGTCTAAATTGTTGTCTGATAATTTGTTTTTCAGCTGGTTGAACCACTGACCCCAAGTGGAGTTGTTCCAAACCAGGCCCATATCCGAATCCTGAAGGAAACTGAAATGAAGAAAGTTAAAATTCTGGGATCTGGTGCCTTTGGGACAGTTTACAAGGTGAGTAAAGAGACCCTTGTGCATTGGGACCTGGAGAAATTCTGATCACTTCTTCAACTTACTCCTTCTTTCCATCCATTGTTTAACTGTGTGACTGGTTTGAAGCCAGGTGTCAGTCAGGTAGCAGTCCTCAGATCCATCTGGATTGTTAAATTCTGAGTGGCCACAATTGCTGAAATGTGGAAGCTGGAAATACAACTTGCCACATTTCACAAACTGATTCATCAGTTTACGTTTCAGTTGAGTTTCGAGCTGGTTCCACATTTGGGTGCTGCTGGAGAATTTAGAAAGCTTCCCTACGTCACACTCTCTGTGGAGCCACTCCTCAGCTCCAGAATTTATCTCAAATAATTTTAGGTATATTTACCCACCCAGTGATTAGCTGGTGTGATCTGTGACTTGACAGGATGTGGCAGAAGCATCATTTATGAATGATTTACGCCTATTACTTTGTAAGTCTGTTCTGGGTAAGTTTGTTAAGAGACTTCAACCGATGGCCTCAAATGTCTATTTTCCTGAATACAGGGAGTCTGGATGCCGGAGGATGAAGATGTGAAGATTCCTGTTGCTATTAAGGTTTTAAGAGAGGGAACGTCTCCAAAAGCTAACAAAGATATCCTGGATGTAAGTATAACAAGTTACATATCAGCCAGCGATTCAAACAATTGGTTTAATAAATGCCACAGGAATATAGCCATTCGTTACCCTTATGACTAATCGAGAGCATTATAGTGATGCAGATTACCTCGCTTCTGGTGCAATAGGTTCCCCTCACAGTTTGAAATGAAATCAGGGCAGGCCACCAGAAATAACTAAACTCCCATTCCATTTTCCCACATTCATCAACAGAAGATGATTCCCACATACTGCTAACTCCAGCCCTCTCTGTCCTCCATTGACAATTTCTGAAATTACTGCGTTGAATTTTGATTTCTCCAGTTATTTTCACCTTAACAGTTCTGCCCAATCAACATTTAGTGGATTAGTTTCCAGCATGGTTGATTCCAGTGAAATTAGAACCTCTTTACAAATCTCTGCAAATCAGTGCTTTAGCATTTTGGTAAAACTTCTTTTTGCTCTGAATTTCTCCTAAGACTTTGACAGGTTCTGGAACCTTACACTTCCAAGCACGTTCTCATCATGTGGCCTCCCAGCAAAGCTCTGTTGAAGACTCCCACATCTCCTGACTCATTGGTCCATTGGGTCAGTAGTTTGTGAGTGCCCTCCCATCAATATGAGTTCTGAGGGCTGTGTGCTCCAACTCTGTTCCCTCTCCAGATAAACCACCTTCCTCAGTCATCATCCACTTTCCTGCGGATGATTTCATTCTATACTCAGTGCCCTTTAAATCCCAGACTCTTTAGTGCTCGCAATCTACAATCTCCTTGGTGAAGCGGCTGAAATATTATAACTATTCTGTATTTGCCTTGAGTTCAATCAACACTGAATTCAAAGATAGAAAGGTGCTTTGATTCCTAATGTTTCATTCTGAAGGTGAGGATGAAATTTTGCCAATTCCCACAACTCAGAATCAGAAGTACTCGTTATAGCGGAGTTTCAGACAGTGCTGATTGGCACAGACTACTGAGGTATTTTTGTGTATTGTAGGAGGCATACATAATGGCGGGAGTGAGTAGCCCTTACGTCTGTCGTCTGCTTGGAATCTGCCTGACATCTACTGTTCAGCTGGTAACACAGCTGATGCCATTTGGATCCCTACTGGATTATGTCCGAGAAAACAGGGACCGAATTGGATCTCAGCATCTCCTCAACTGGTGTGTGCAGATCGCAAAGGTATGTCAGCAGAGAGGTCTGAGCTGGACTCATGACACTGCTCGTGTGGAGCAGGAATCTTCAGCACTATCGCCATAATGTTGTCAGGGTGGCATGGTGGGCTCAGTGGTTAACACTGCTGCCTCTTAGTGCCAGGGACCTGGGTTTGATTCCCAGCTTGGGCGACTGTCTGTGTGGAGTTTGCACATTCTGCCCTCGTCTGCGTAGGTTTCCTCCAGGTGCTCCGGTTTCCTCCCTCAATCCAAAAATGTGCGGGTCGGGTGAATTGGCCATGCTAAATTGCCCATAGTGTTCAGTGCATTAGTCAGGGGGAAATATGGGAAATGGGTATGGGTGGGTTACTGTTCGGATGGTCGGTGTGGATTTGTTGGGCTGAAGGGCCTGTTTCCATACTGTACGGAATCTAATCTAAACCTTTGCTGTATTTAGTGCCTTCAACATGTTATTGATAGTGTAGTGAATCAAGTTGCCTGAAGACTGGCATCTCTGATGTTGGAGATCTCAGAGGGAGGTCAAGAAGAATCATTTACTTGGCATTTCTGGCTGAAGGTTGTTACAATAGCTTCAGCCTTGTCATTTGCACTAATGTGTTGGCCCCGTCACCATTAAAGATGAGGATTTTTTTTTACCCTTCTCCAGTTAGTTGTTTAATTGTTCATAACTGGATGTGACTGGACTGCAGAACTTTGATCTGATCCATCAGTTCTGGGATCATTTAGCTCTGTCTGTAGCATGCTATTCCAGCTGTTTAACATTTACGTACTGCTGTGTTGTATTTTCACTAAGGTTGACAGCTCAGTTTAGGTATGCTTGGTATTGCTTCTGGTAAAAGTGATGTAGAATAGCACCCAGTTCTAGCAGCTACATCTTTTAGGACTCAGCTAGCACATTTGGATGTAGTAGTACTGAGATAGTCAGTGATGGACATTGAAGTTGCCCACACAGAGTACATTCTGTGCCCTCACCACCTTCCTTGCTTCTTCCGAGTTGTGTTCAGCCTGGAGACTGACAGATCAGCTAAGAGTGGTAATGACTGGTAAACAACACGAGGTGTCCTTGCCCCTGTTTGATATGATACCACAGAAAAATTCATGGGATCCAGGGATCCAGAATCCAGAGGATTCCCAGGGTCACATTCTCTTGACTGTATATCTTTATGCTGTCATCTCTGCTGTGTCTCCTGCCAATGGGGCTAAACGTACCCACAAATGGTGTTATTGGCTTTAAGTTATGATTCAGTGAGTAGGCCATAGGTTGGCTGATGTACGAGATGACTGTCCAAAGTTAAGTGCAAGTCCAGATATTTTTGAGAAGACTTTGTAGGATAGACTGGGTAGGATATGCCATTGTCTGCTTTTAATCTGAAAAATCTTAGTTGTGATATAAAGTTAAAGGTGAGCTAAGGGGCTGGAGTTGCACTCACTGATGTTCTCTTTCACTCAGGGAATGAACTATCTGGAAGATTACGTTCGATTGGTCCATCGTGATCTTGCTGCAAGGAATGTCCTTGTGAAAAGTTCAAACCACGTGAAGATCACAGACTTTGGGCTTGCTAGGCTGCTGGACATTGATGAGACAGAATATCATGCAGATGGCGGGAAGGTAAATGCTGCCTATTGGCAGTGTCACAGTAGAACAACCTCAATTCAGACTGTACTGTTTGAGGAAGCCTTGCCTGCATGGAGTGATTAATCTGAATTACCGAAATTCTAGAGCTAATGAGGGAAAACCATGCAGACCCCGAGAGTTTCCACCTTAGCCTTTATTCCCTTTGTCGACTTGAGTTGTCCAAGCTCAGTGTGTACCTGAATGTTCTTCATTGTAAATTAATTTCTTTTTGCAGCTGATATGTTTGGGTTTGCAGTGATCAGGACTGTAGACTGTTTCATGCTGCTTGCCAGTGAGAATCAATGCTTTTGGGTTCACAGAATGTAAAATGATTCATCTTGTCTGCTGTTTTCTTAGGTTCCAATTAAATGGATGGCATTGGAGTCCATTTTGCACCGAAAGTTCACCCACCAAAGTGACGTCTGGAGTTATGGTATGTAAACCAGCCCTGTAACTGTGACCTCTCAGTACACATTCTGATTATCAGCATATATAAGAGATAAGGTGAGTGCCTTAGAGCTTCATCTACAGTTTGATTGCTGGGAAATTCTAACTGAATCCATCAGGGTTAATATTGTGATAGTTGTGGCAAGCTGATGATCTGGTAAAGTTCACTCTTAGTGAGGGAGCTGGCTGCCTGAAGTGCTCACACCGGGTATGGAGCTGCACTGAGAGCATCTGGGTATGTGAATGCACTGATCGAGGAAGCTCCAGGATATACATGTTTAATGGCCAGTACAGTCATATACAGGGCAACCCCTGAATCCATGCATCTGGTTACCGCGGTTTCAGTTACCCGCAGTTTACCGCGGCCCAAACATATTATAGGGAATGTTCCAGAACCAGGGACCAGGAGGCTGCTGGGAAGGTCTGTTTCCCATTTAAATGAATGGATTTGCACCTATCCACTGTTGCGGGCTTCCGTGGTAGGTCTTGAAAAGTATCTCCTGTGGGTACGAGGTGGCTACTGGTCAGCAATGTCCTTGTTACCTGTATGTGCCACATTCTTTGTGCAATAAAGTAAAAAATGTTTGGTTACCTGCAGGAGTAACGGTCTGGGAGTTGATGACGTTTGGAGCTAAACCATATGATGGTCTCCCGGCTCGTGAGATCCCTGACCTGCTGGAAAAGGGAGAGCGACTCCCACAGCCCCCGATCTGCACCATTGATGTCTACATGATCATGGTTAAATGTGAGTTAGAAATCTGTTAGACACAACATGGAACAGCAGCTTAGAGAATGCAGCACAAAAATATCAAGTGAGACTGCTCTCCACAGAGTCGAAAATCCCCGGGTACTGGACTGAACCCTGGGAAACAGGAGCATTGTGCTCATCTATGCCTTAAATTTGATAGTTTAATGCAAAAAGAACTCTTGGCTTAAAAAGTGAAAATAATGGAAATGCTCATCAGGTCGGCTCCACCTAGGGGGGAAGAAATTGCTTTTAGAGCTACTGAGTATTTCCAACATTTTTAATTTTTACTCGCTCGTTTTTCAGTTCAGTGATCTTCCCTCAGACCTGGAAAATGGAGACGTAACAAATCTTAATCAAGTCCCGAGGCAGGGTGAGGAGGAAAGGGAAAGTCAATGACTGGGTGGAAGGCTGGAGAGACTTAAAGACTGTTATGGGTCAGACCAGACTCCCTCAAAATATTTTAAGGCAGTAACCTCGACCCTAACCTTTTCTTATTTTAAAGACAAATGTGAAGTGCCTGTTCCCGCTGCAATGTGACTGGTCAAGCTACTCAACGTTATGCAAAACACAATTTATTTAAACACTGTAGTTAAAATGCAACCAAAGAAATAGGAATTTAGAATAACTTAACTCTATTGGAAACTTAACAGAATAGTAGATACAGTTCCTAATTGACAGTTCCAATATAGTAACATCCCATAAACACTTCGGAAGAAAGTAAAATTCAGAGACGGATTCTGACATGCAGTTCTCCAAACCAGGAGGGAAAACACATCAAGAGAAAATTCAGAGAATATAGCTGCCAGGAGACATTCACTGTAGCTTCCAACCCTTTGGAGACCCCAATAGCTTCTCTCTAAAGCTAAAGTTAAACCTAAAACTAACAAAAACTAGAAAGCCTGGTCTGTTAGAGCTGGCCACACCCAGGATACTTCCATTGTTCTTACTTCATTAAAAACCCCAAGGTCTCATAAGGTGTTTATGCAAGTGGTCTTTACTGGGCAGTTCCGCATCTCTGTCTTACAATCTCTCTTCAAAAGAAAAGCCAGGACAAAATAACCTCTTTAAAGCCACAGCATTGTCACAAGATCAAATAACTGGTGCAAATGACACAAGGCAAGAAGCAAAAGATGGGCTTGGGAAAGGTGTAGATAGCAACAGCAAAATTGCAAATACATACCATCCCAAATAATACAGGCAGTGGTAATGATGTGAAATTATTGAATTGATGTTGAATCTGAGCGCTGTAGAGTGCTGAACGAAAGAAGAACTGCTGTTTCTGGGAACTTATTTTTGCTCTTCATTGGAATCAAGAGAGTAAAGAGATTGGAGTGAAGCAGCAAATTCAAATTTGCAATTTCTTTGTGACCTACAAGTATCTGCAAACAATTATTTTACATCTAATTTTGCAATCCTGAAAATGTGAATCTTCTCATAATCAAGGAAAATAGGTTAACAGTAGCCAATAACCAAACTCTACCTTCTCCCAAGCAGCGGCTGTACTTGAGAAACTTCTTCACTGGCATTGGAACACTTCAGGGTGTTCTGAGAGAATAATGACACTCCATTAATGAAAATTTTTATTTTCTTTACAATCCTCACTCACTAAATCTGAAATTCATCCAGATGACAGGATGTATGCCTGTGGAGCTCGGTTTTTGATAGCTTTCCTGATTATTCTACTAGGCTGGATGATCGACTCGGAATGTAGACCCAAGTTCCGGGAATTGGTGACAGAGTTTACTAAAATGGCCCGAGACCCTCCCCGATATGTGGTAATCCAGGTAAGTACCAGAGGAGCTGCTACATGGGCCTTCCTGATGTTAGGCGCAATTAATTGCTCAGACTCCTGCACACACCATGTCTCTCTGTCTGTCTGTCTCTCTCTCTCTCTTATTTTTCTCATTTTTCTCTTTTTCCTTTTTCCTTTTTTCTCTGTCTTATGTATTTTTCTGTCCACCTGATTTTGCGCTCGCTCGCGCGCTCTCTTGTACATTACGTTCCCTCAAGTTCTCTCTCACTCCTTCAATTCTCTCCCTTCACCCCCACATTTCTTTCTCTTCCTCCTCCTCACCATTCTGTCTCTCCCTCCTCATCCTGTTCTCTCTCTTCCTCTCCACACCTCCCTACCTTGTTCTCTCTCCCTCCTTCTCGTGTTCTCGCTCTCTTATACCTGCTCGCCCCCATTCGCATTCTCCTCCCTCCTCCTAGTCTCTCTGTCATGCCTCCTGTTCTTCATTACCTTACTTTCATGTTACTTCCACTACCCCATCTCATTTTCAGTGGATGCAAGACAGAGTCTGATTTCTTCTGAGAGATGTTGAGCTGATCTCGGTTTTCCTATTGTCTTGTTTCAGGGTGATGAGCAGATGGTCCTTCAGAGCCCCACCGACAGTAAGTTCTACCGCACTCTCCTGGAAGATGAGGACATGCAGGATCTGATCGACGCTGAAGAGTATCTGGTACCACATCAGGGGTTTTTCACCACTCAGCCCCGCACCCATTACAGGAGCAGAATGTCATCTTCCAGAGTAAATATTTGTAACAGTGTTTAACCCAGCTCCTTTTAGACCAGGTCAAGACACCTAAATTTGCCTCCATTGGCAGAGTTCAGTTCCATCCATTCTGTGGCTTTAATAATGGAGGTCTGGATCAGGAGCAGGTGTTTGTGTGTTCGGAGGTCACAAAAGCCAAATTGTGGAGCAGTATTGCACATATTGTTGCTGTAACAATTTGTAATTGGCAGTGTCTGCTGTCCCTTTCAGACTCCTGCCTGATCATGGAGAACAATTGGGTGTGGGGTGGCTATTAAAAAGGAAGTCCAACTGGAAATTAGTGTCTTTGTGTTGGCTGAGGCTAGGTAGTGATCCTTCACAGTCAAACGTCTTACTGATAGTTACTGGATCCGTTATTGAACACTGGCCCTTGGACGTAGGAGTCAGTCTAATGACCAGATTCAGGTAGATGGAGGAAGTCATTATATTTGGGGTTAAATGTATCTAGTCCCGATCTGACAGCCTCTTGTTTTCTTTCCTTTTTTAGAGTGCAACAAGTGTGGCAGAAGTAGAAGGTCAGGGGTCAGAGGCTGCACAAATCTCTGGCCTGGTGTCTGGTGCTTCACAAACAGTTGCTGCCTGTGTCGACACTTGCACTGAGGCTGAGAATTCAGGATGTAGAGGAGTGCCCTGCTGTCCTACCAGAGAGGACAATGTCACTCAGCGATACAGCTCCGATCCCACAGTGCATCTGACCGACGAGGGAGAAGATGAGGTGGATAGTTACATCTCACTGGGCTCTGATCAAACTGAAACAGGTTAATGTCGATGATGTTTGTTCCTTCTCCTGCCGACTTGCTTTGAAAAGTCCGTTGCTAATTCTTCATGTGGGAGGTAGGGCAGAGGGTGCATCTGGTGAAGTCTGGGTCTGATCTTTGGCACCAACATGACCTGATTTTGCTTCTAATCTTCATCTTTTGTTTCTTGTCAGACTATATAAACCAGGCAGATGAAACCTTATCTCCCAGCCAAGCTCGAGGTAATGCCAGGAATGGGCCCCTGATCCCAAAAAGTCAGTTCAGAAACACCGTGGAAAATCCTGAATATTTGACTCAACAGAGTCTGTCTGGGAACAAGGACCTACCATTTGATCATCCTGATTATTGGCCGCCTGATCTCCAGAGCAGGTTACACTCTGGGAATAATCCTTGCCTGAGCCCTGCTACCCCGTCACTAACACAACCCAACGGATACATCCGGGTTGCAACAGCGGAGAACGCTGAATATCTTGGCCTGGCGGAGGCGAGCAGTGTGTAGAGGAATCCGGCAGCTTCTGGTATAATCAGCTGTCTCACTGCCAGAAGACTGAACAGCAATCAGAACCTAAGCGTATTCAAAACAGAAGGACACATCTCTCATGTCTAACAGCATCCGTTGAAAAGGCAGCTTATTTTACTCAGCACCTTAACTAAATCTTACTGTAAACAGGCTTTGGTGAGTGAGACATTTGTTGGTGCCACAATTTCTGTTCTGGAATATTTCACAAAAGAGCCCAGGTTAACTGGTGAAACTCTTCCGAGATGTAGTGTAGGTGAACTGGCAGTAAACACCTTGCTGACCTAGGCCACTGAGCAAGAGCTTTTGGAAACGAGCAGGCAAAGTGTGAAATGTTCCCTCAGAGTCCTGTTTTTATTGTAACTCTAAAAAAATCATAAAACTATTCACGATTAGCAATAAAAAATTCCCAGTCTGATCCAGGGATTGCTGGTGATTCGCTGTGAATCCTTCAGGCCATCCAGACTGGATCCCACATCTAAGATCTGCTTGAGTCTCAGTGCAGCTACCCTTTTCTACGTATTGCCCCTCCCCAACCCACCCTCTCCGCAGGTGCAGTGACTAGACCCTCTCAACCTCTTCCCTGAGTGTTGGCCATTCCCTTGCCACCCCTGTGGTTTAGATGTGAGGAAGGGTCTGAGCTTCTGAGATACCGGGTGTCTGTTTCTGATGGGAATAGGCAGCATCACATTTAACAGATAAGTATTGCCCTGAACCCTGGTTGGGTGAATCAAAGGACAGGCAGTGAGGAGCTGATCCCGACTGGGGGATGGAGGGTGATACTGGGATTTGAGAGAGATCACAAGCAGCAGGCAAGATGTGAGAATTCACCGAACAACATTAAGAGGAATGAACTTTTTTTTTTGTATATGAAGTTTAAAGTTTGTACAACAGAATGTTGGAAATGAATTGCTTTTGGTTTGGAGAATGTTGTAGAAATTACTCAATTCTGAAATTCATGAGTTTTTAAATCCATTTGATCAGAGTTTTTGTATATTCGATTATGGGGAAAGAGTTTTATATGTTTGTAAAAGATATTTTTTCTAGAAGTATCCATTTGATGTGAATGTTTCAATATGAGCACTTTTACTTGTTTCTGGGAAATGGTTTGATTTTATTCTGATTACAGCTGATGGTGGAATTGCCTAAGTGGCCCTCACTCCATTAGCCATCTGTACTGTTCCGTTGCAGGCTCAGAGCTGCTTTGTTTGAATGGAGGGCCAGGCTGGAATGATTTACTGTTTGGTAAACTGGTCTTCAATTAGACTCCAGTGCAGTTAGAGCTATGCTGTGATGAGGATGCATTCTTGATCCTGTGGGTTTACCAAGTGCAGGTGACAGGAGCTTGTTATTCCTCAGCATGGACGAGGGTGTAATAGTCACATACTTAAATTAAAAATCTCACAACACCAGGTTATAGTCCAACAGGTTTTCTTGGAAGCACTAGCTTTTGGACTGCAGCTCCTTTATCAGGTAGCAGAGCAGCGCTGTGAAAGCTAGTACTTCCAAATAAACCTGTTGGACTATAACCTGGTGTTGTGTGATTTTTAACTTTGTTCACCCCAGTCCAACACCAGCTCCTCCACATCATAGTCACATACTAACAGAGACTCCTTGTGCCTGAGCTCTTATTAAACTTTACAAAATTGCGTTGCTCATTGGAGTCAATTCGGGATCAGTCGATAAGCATACGATCTGACTTTGTGAAATTACTGTGGTGAATTACCCCAGCCATTGTACATTTTCTCTAAATCTGGATCATGTAAAACACTATATACTGCAAATAAATCTCACTCTATTTTTACGTTTTCTTACTTTGTTTTCAAGTTTGTAAATTGCATTTCATTACACCAGTGTGTGTCCCTGTTTGGAACTTTGCACATTTCCTTCTCTCAGTTGGTCACCAGGGAATGAAGAGGCAGTGAGAAAAAAGGGGTGAACAATGATCCTTCAAACTGGAGCAAAGTTTAGGGGAAAAGGACTAGGAAATGGCTATAACTTTCATAATTGCTCACAGCATCTGATGGGAATTATGTCCATTCCCAGGCACCACACTTCAGGAAGGTTGTCCAAGACCTTGGAGGTCAAGGAGAAGGCACAGAAGGGATTTATTGGAATGGTACCAGACTTGAGGGACTTAACTAGAGAGGAGAAAGTGAGGTCTGCAGATGCTGGAGATCAGAGCTGGAAATGTGTTGCTGGAAAAGCGCAGCAGGTCAGGCAGCATCCAGGGAACAGGAGAATCGACGTTTCGGGCATAAGCCCTTCTTCATGAATTCCTGAAGAAGGGCTTATGCCCGAAACGTCGATTCTCCTGTTCCCTGGATGCTGCCTGACCTGCTGCGCTTTTCCAGCAACACATTTCCAGGACTTAACTAGAAAGACTGAAAAAGGTCAGCTTGTTCTCCTTGGAGCAGAGAAAGTTGATAGAGATTTATTGGAGATGTTCAAAATCAGGAAAGGCTTTGATAGTGTCAAAAAAGAAAAGCTGTTTGCAGTGGCAGAGGGATCAATAACCAGTGAGACAGAAGATAATTGCAAAAGCACTAGAGGCAACATGAAAAGAATGACATCAACACTTGTTGCATGAAAGGCTGCCATATTCAGCAATATGAAGGTCAGCCATTCTGCCCAAGGACCATGTTGTACTGTTCAGACAGATCATGGTTGATCCATTTGTGGGAATTTCGTATTCCTGTCCCTTCAGTAATTCTCAATTCCCTCAGCCATCAAGAATCTATCTACTCCGACTTCAAATATTCAATTGCCCCACCTCCTACTGCTCCTTTTGTGGAAGGTTTCCAGAAGGGAATTGGATAAATGCTTGAAGACATTTAAAGGAAAGAGAAGGAAGTGGCACCAGTTATATGGTCCCTTCAAAAAGCCAACAAATGTATGTTTGGAACCACAGAAAATTGCAGCAGATCATTCAGCGCAGTCAGCCTACTTTTGCATTATCTTCACTGTTCCTGTATATTAATGCAATACTTCCATTGAACCCTGAATCCTTGACATCTGTAGCACTAGAAATCTTTCTTTCTTAAGTATCTTCAGTAACTTTGCCTCCATAGCCACCTGAGGTAGAGTATTCCATAGGTTCACCACCAAATGAAGAAATTTCTCTTCATCTCAGTCTGTATTTTGGAACCATGATCCCTTGTTCTATACCCCCTGACCGTGGAAACATCATCCTTGCACCAGTCTGTCCAGCCTGTCAGAATTGTATGTTTCAATGAAATCCCCTCTCATTCTTCCAAGCTCCAATGAATACAGACCCTGTGAATTCAATCCCTCATACTACAAACTTCCATTCCAAGAATCAGCCTATTAAATCTTAGCTGCATTGCCCCCTATGCAAACATATACTTCTCTGTGTAGGGAGACCAAAATACTCTGGGTGTGGCCTCAGTAAGACTTATTCCCTTCTCGATTCAAATCCCCTTGCAATGAAGGCCACGATACCATTTGCATTCCTAACTGCACGTTGCACTTGTATGCTTGCATTCAGTGACCAGTGTACAAATGCATCCAGATC
>NC_057742.1:536260-599939 GCF_004010195.1 Chiloscyllium plagiosum
TGTTTCTGAGTGGTACATCTCTATGACTATCTACACAAGAAGAAAACCTTTATGATTCTGGCCAATTATCAGAATCTGCCTGGAATTCAGAATACTGTGACGATGATTGAGAAACTGGAACTTGAGAAACAAGATCAACTGCCTGAGTTGGGGAGGGATTTTTGGAATCAGTCCCAGAAATTCAAACTGCACATTAAGTCCAAATACTGACATCACACACTCACAACTCATGACAGTAATGGAAATCCAGCAGCTAATATGGTTTTATTTTGGGATATTCCTTATATATTTTCCTTGTTCACTGGGATCTCAATTTTCCACTTTTATTTAACACTGCAGGTGGATTTTACAGGAATAATTCATTGCAGTTTCCTGTCAAGGACTTTGTGCTTGAAGTTGTGTAGGGGGGATCTCAGTACAAATATAAATTACGTAGTCATGCGTACAGTTGCTGGTGCACTGAGAGTCTATCTCCTCGGATGGCTATATTGTTATGGACCAGGGCAGACCCCCTCAAATCAGATCAAAAAAGTAGCCCAGACCCTAACTTTGCTCGTAGTTTTGAGCAGGTGTAAAGTGAATATTCCAGGAGTGATGCAGCTGGTCAAACCACTTAGTTTTAAACAAAACAGAATTTATTTATAAGATTTCCTAATTAAACACAAACAAAAGTGGGCGGCACGGTGGCACACTGGTTAGCACTGCTGCCTCACAGCGCCAGAGACCCGGGTTCAATTCCTGCCTCAGGCGACTGACTGTGTGGAGTTTGCACGTTCTCCCCGTGTCTGCGTGGGTTTCCTCCGGGTGCTCCGGTTTCCTCCCACAATCCAAAAGATGTGTAGGTCAGGTGAATTGGCCATGCTAAATTGCCCGTAGTGTTAGATAAGGGGTAAATGTAGGGATAGGGGTATGGGTGGGTTGCGCTTCGGCGGGGCAGTGTGGACTTGTTGGGCCGAAGGGCCTGTTTCCATACTGTAAGTAATCTAATCTAACAATACTGAAATACAGGGTCTAACAGGAGAGAGATCAGCGAGAGAGGAAGGGTCAGCATGGACCTACTTCTCTTGGATCCTGGCTTCCTGACAGCTTTCCGTGAACAGCCAGACTGCCATAAACCAAATCAAACCAGAGGAAAGCTGAGCTGGGAGAACTGACCACTCACCTTTCATTGTACTAGTGTTTTTTTAATACTTAAAAGTCTTTTGTCCGAGACAGTATCTGTTATCTATAATCGAATTGGCCATAAAACCATTCAAACCTAGGCTTTTCGGAATCTGCCTTTAGAGTAGGGAAGCTTTTATTTGTCATTTCTACGAAATACAACCACTACAGTAAAAATGAAACAGCATTCCTCCAGGACCGAGGGTGCTACATGGACAGCACAAACTCCCCAGTCGGACACAACATAAAGTGCTAAGAAGTGTAAAACACACAAGTTACAGTGTTATAAAAGAATGATGAATGACAGGCATTTTTCTAGCAGCAATACGAAAGAATTTCAGATGAGCACAAGTCCGATCATACAGTGTTAACGAGCCTGATAGCATGGGACAGGAACTGCTGCACAGTCTGGCAATGAGAGACTGAATGCTTCGGTATCTTCTCCCAGGTGGCAAGAGGGAGAAGAGTTTGAGTGAGGGGTGTGAGAGATCTCCCACAATGCTCTTGGCCTTTCGGATGCAGCATGTGGTGTAAATGACAGTAATGGAGGGAAGAGGACCTCAACGATCTTCTCAGCTGTCCTTATATCCGCTGTAAGGTTTTACAATCTGAGACCATGCAATTCCCAAACCAGGCCATGATGCAATAGCTCAGGGTACTCTCACTGAACCCTCTGTAGAATGTGGTGAGGATGGGGGATGGGAGGTGGGTTTCCTCAGCTGTGCAGGAAGTAGAGACGCTGCTGGGCTTTCTTGGCTATGGAGTTAGTGTTGAGGGTCCAGGTGAGATTCTCTGCCAGGCTGCCAAGAAATTTGGTGCTCTTCACGATCTCCACAGGGGAGTCAACGATGTCTTTGATAATCTCTCTGAAAAAAACACAAGGACCTTGTTGAAGGAGCAGCATCATCACAATATAGGAGTACAGTTCACAGCATAGAGGCTAGTACTCTGACTGCACCATGTGTAGAGCTCCCAGTGTACAACCTGTGCGTTATCATCAGGAGCTCTTTGTGCTGATACCAGTCTGGGACCTGTCAGTGGGAGCTATCAGGTTGATGATGCCGAGTTCTCCGAGAATGAATGTCTTCTATTGTTCACCTGAAACAAGAGACTAAATCAAGACAGTGAGCTAACTCAGCAGCAGAGTTCCTCAACTCTGTCACATCCATGGTCTCCATGTAATGTCTCAACTTCCAAACAAATCAACAGTCTGATTTTGACAAGTTATTCGACATTATCTTCCCCCCTCCTCCCTACCTTTTATCTTCTCCTGCTGAACACTCTCTGCTCATTCCTGAAGAAGGGCCTGTGCCCGAAACGTCGAATCTCCTGTTCCCTGGATGCTGCCTGACCTGCTGTGCTGTTCCAGCAATAAAGTTTCAACATTATCTGAGATAAACATCACACAATACCAGGTTATAATCCAACAGGTTTATTTGGAAGCACTAGCTCTCGGAAAGCTGCTCCTTCATCAGGTAGCTGTGGAGCAGGACCTTAAGACACAGAATTCATAGCTGTGCTAAAAATGACACTGAACATTGTCAAAATGTAGAAGCAGACAATGAGAGCTAACCAGGATCTTGGCTGGAATTTTAACAAAATAAATAACAGACTGTAAGCTAGTAGCCTGCGTGAGAGACACGTCATGAGACCAAACAGCAGGTCAACGGCTCACAACAACTAGGTCACCAGATCCCTGTTGCTAACTTCCATGGCTTAAGAAAGGCTGGAACTATTAATACTAAATCCAGAAATAGTCAAAGGCAGATGCCACTTCTCCTGTCTGGCAGCTACTGTCAGCAGGGAGCTTGTCTCTGAGCTGCAGATTAGCAGATGGTGGTGCACACTGTGGAGGGTTATTGGGAGAGGCAAGGTCAAATAACACTCTTTCTGAGCTTCCTCAGTCATTAATGACAGACTGATCCTAAATATGTTGTCAACTCAGTGAGAATAGTAAGAATTAGAAGTGTCAATTAATTACAGAAGGCATGCTGCACTGTTGGACAGGCTATCTTTCAGTTAAACCAACAACCTTCTCTGAGGAGGATTGAAGGTAACTCACAGCATCTGATTATCAATTATCTGGCAATTATCCCATGCAGATTTCAGTAATCTGAGTGAGAAAGGAACAGAAAGATTATATGTACTTGGTGAGATATGTCATTGATCAGGAGGCAATGGCCCAGTGGTGTTATTGCTTGACTATTAATCCAGAGACCCAAATAATGTTCTGGCAATGTGAAGCTAGAAAAGCACAGCAGGTCAGACAGTATCCAAGGAGCTGGAAAGTCAACATTTCGGGCTAAAGCCCATCATCTGCTTCGGGGAGGAGAAGGGAGTCTAGAAGTATATAGAGGGAGGGGGGTGGGGCTGGGGGAAGGGTAGGTGGATGGTGATAGGTGGATGCAGGTAGGGGGTTGTGGTGATTGTTCAATGGTAAGGGTGGAGTGGAGAGGTGAGCAGGAAGATGGACAGGGGAGGTCAGGTCAGGGAGGCGGGGAGGAGAGGGAAGGCTGGACATGGGATAAGGCTGGGAATGGAGGGATGTTGAAGCTGGTGAAGTCATTGGGCTGTAAGCTCCTCAGGTGAAATATCAGATGTTGTTCTTCCAGTTTATGTTTGACATCACTCTGACAGTGGAGGAGACCAAGGATGGACATGTCACCAAGGGAGTGGGAGGGGGAATTAAAATGGACGGCAACTGGAAGGTTGGGTTGTTGTGTGCAGAGTGTAGGTCCTACGTGAACCAGTTCCTGAGTCTGAGTTGGTCTCCGTGATATAGAGGAGACCACATCGGCAACAGTGGTGCAATAGATTAGATTGGGTGAAGTGCAGGTGAATCTCTGTTGGGTCTGGAAGGATTGAGGACTTGGACGGAGGAGAGCAGTGGGATGTAGGGGCAAGTGTTGTGGTTACAGGGAAATGTAGCAGGTGTGGTGGAGACGTTGGTGGGGAGTATGTAGAGTTGACAAGGCAGCCGCGGAATGAATGGTCCCTGTGGAAGGTGCACACGGGTGGGGAAGGAGATATCTTTTTGGTGAAGTGACCAAGGAAGTGACCAAGTTGATAGATGAAGGAAGGGCCATTGATGTCATATACATGGACTTTAGTAAGGCTAAGGTTCCCCATTGTAGACTAATGGAGAAAGTGAAGTCACATGGTGTGCAGGGTGTTCTAGCTAGGTGGATAAAGAACTGGTTGAGCAACAGGAGACAGAGAGTAGTAGTTGAAGGGAGTTTCTTGAAATGGAGAAAGATGGTACAATTGCAACATTTAAGAGGCATTTATATGGGTATATGAATAGGAAGGGTTTGGAGGGATATGGGCAGGGTGCTGGCAGGTGGTACTAGACTGGGTTGGGATATCTGGTCGGCATGGATGGGTTGGACCGAAGGGTCTGTTTCCATGCTGTACATCTCTATGACCAGTGGTGTTCGACAGGTGTCAGTGTTGGGGCCACTGTTGTTTGTAATATACATAACTGATCTGGAAGAGGACACTGTTGGTATGATCAGCAAGTTTGCAGATGACACGAAGATTGGTGGAGTAGCAGAAAGCATAAGGAACTGTCAGAGAATACAGGAGGATATGGATAGACTGGAGAGTTGGGCGGAAAAGTGGCAGATGGTTTTCAATCCAGACAACTGACAGGTGATGCATTTAGGCAAGACTAATTCTAGAGTGAATTATGCAATGAATGGAAGAGCCTTGGGAAACGTTGATGGGCAGAGAGATCTGGGAGTGCAGGTCCATTGTACCCTGAAGGTTGTTGCACAGGTGGATAGAGTGGTCAAGAAGGCATATAGCATGCTTGCCTTCACTGGACGGGGTATTGAGTATAAGAACTAGCAAGTCATGTCAAAATTATACAAGACATTGGTTCGGCCACATTTAGAATACTGTGTACAGTTCTGGTCGCCACATTACCGAAAGGATGTGGATGCTTTGGAGAGGGTGCAGAGAAGGATTATGAGGATGTTGCATGGTATTGAAGGTGCTAGCTATGAAGAGAAGGTGAATAGGTTAGGTTTATTTTAATTAGAAAAAAGGAGATTGGGAAGTGGTGGGGGGTGGGGGGGGGGGCGGGCGACCTGATTGAGGTTTACAAAATTATGAAGAGTATAGACAAGGTGGATAGAGACAAGCTTTTTCCCAGGGTGAAGGATTCAGTAACGAGAGGGCACGCTTTCAAGGTGAGAGCTGGAAATGTTGGAGGATGGTGCATTGCATTGGAAGGTTGGTGGGGTGGTATGTGAAGAACAAGGGGACTTCATCTTTATTGTTGTTGGGAAAGTGGGTTTTAGGACAGATGTGTGGGAAATGGAGGGAAAGCGGTTGAGGGCATCCTTAATTACTGAGAAGCACTCACCCTGGGAGCAGGCGCAGTGGATGCGGAGCAGTTGGGAATATGGGATAGCATTTTGGTCAGAGGAGTGTAGTCAAGGTAGCTGTGGGAGGCAGTGGTGAGATGGTTTCCGGAGATGGAGACAGAGAGGTACAGGAAAGGGAGGGAGTGTTGGAAATGGTCCAGGTGAATTTTAGGGTGGGATGGAAGGTGTTGGTGAAGTTAACGAACTGCTTGAGCTCCTCGCGGGACCATGAGGCAGCACCGATACAGTGATCAATTCAGCAGAGGAAGAGGTGAGGGGTAGTGTCAGTGTAGTTGTGGAAGGGGGACTGCTCCATAAATCCTACAAAGAGGTAGGTGTAGCTCAGGCACATGTGGATGCTCATGGCCATCTCTTTGGTTTGTAGGAAGTGGGAGGAATCAAAGAAAAAATTGTAGAGGGTGAGGACCAGTTCTACCAAACGAATGAGAATGTAAGTGGAGGGGGACTAGTTGGGCCTACGGGAAAAGAAGTGAAGGGCTTTTAGACCTTTAGTGTGAGGGAGTCAAGCGTGAGGTGCTAGAAATGCACAGCCAGTCAGGCAGTATCCGAAGAGCAGGAGAATTGACGTTTCGGGCATAGCCTTTCATTAGGAATGAGGCTTGTGCGGTGGGGAGGTGGGGGGCTGAGAGATAAATGGAGGGGGTGGGTTGGGGGGAGATAGCTGGGAATGCAATAAGTGATCGGTCAGAGAGGAGGGTGGAGAGGAGAGATGGGAAAGACGATGCACAGGTCAGGAGGGCGGTGTCTAGTTGCAGCTTTGGATGAGGTGGGTGGAGGGGAAATGAGGAAATTGGTGAAATCCATATTGATCCCTTGTGGTTGCAGAGTCCCAAGGCAGAAGATGAGGCGTCCTTCCTCCAGGAGACGGGTGATTAGGGTTTGGCGCTGGAGGAGGCTCAGGGCCTGCATATCCTTAGTGGAATGGGAGGGGGAGAGTTGAAGTCTTCAGCCACGGGGCGATGGGGTTGGTTGGTACGGGTGTCCCAGAAATGTTCTCTGAAATGATCCGCAAGTTGGCGTCCAGTCTCCCCAATGTAGAGGAGACCGCATCAGGTGCAACAGATACATTAGATAACCTGTGTGGAGGCACGGGTAAATTTCTGTCGGATGTAGAAGGATCTTTGGTGCCTTTGACGGAGGTGAGGGGGGAGGTGTGGGTCCATGTTTTGCACTTCTTGCATTGGCAGGGCAAGGTGCCGGGGTGGGGGTCAGATGGGCTGTTAGGGAATGGGTGGGCGTGGATCTGACAAGGGAGTTGCTGAGGGAATGGTCTTTCTGAAATGCTGATAGGGATGGGTTGGGAAATATATCCCTAGTGGTTGGGTCTGTTTGTAGGTGGCGGAAATGGTGGAAGATGACAGAATGCATCCGGAGGTTGGTGGGGTGTAAGGTGATAACCAGGGGGTTTCTGTCCTTGTTGTGATTTAAGGGGTGGGGCTTGAGGGTGGAGGTATGGGAAGTGGAGGAAGTAGAGGAGAACCTTTGGTGTGAGGGATAAAGGTGCAAAGGACCTGTATGTCTCTGGTGAAGATGTGGTGTTGGGGCCCAGGGAGTTGAAGGTTTTGGAGGAGGTGGAAGCCGTGTGGCGTGTCATGAATGTGACATAGAACAGTACAACACAGTACAGGCCCTTTGACCCTTGATGTTGTGCCAACCTTTTATCCTACTCTAAGATCAAATTAACCTACATACCCTTCATTGTACTATCATTCATGTTAGCGAGTTTTGAAAAGATCATTCATGTGCCTATTAAAGTTTTCCTTAATCCTACTTGCCAAGGCTTTTTCATGCTCCCTTCTCACTCTCCTAAGTCCATTCTTCAGTTCCTTCCTGGCTAGAGCCCTGCCTGATCATTGCCTCCTCAAACTTAAGTAAGCTTCCTTCTTCCTCTTGACTAGATGTTCCACATCGCTTGTCATCCAAGGCTCCTTCACCCTATTATCCCTTCCTTGCCTCATGGGACAATCCTATCCAGCACTCGCAACAAATACTCCTTAAACAACCTCCACATTTCTGTTGTACATTTTCCTGAGAACATCTGTTCCCAATTTAGGTGTCCCAGTTCCTTCCTGATAGCATTAAATGTCCCTAATGTATTTGATTCTACTACCACTGCTAGCAGTGCAATCCATGCACCCACCACTCTCTATGTAAAGAACAGACCCCTGACATCTCCCCTAAACCTTCCTCCAATCACCTTAAACCTATGCCCCCTTGTGATAGACATTTCTAGTTATGCCTCCCATCATCTTGTACACCTCTATCATGTCACCTCTCATCCTTCTTTGCTCCAATGAGAAAAACCTTAGCTCCCTCAACCTTTCTTCATAAGACATGCCCTCCAGTCCAGGCAGCATCCTGGTATATCTCCTCTGCACCCTCTCTAAAGCTTCCACATCCATCTTATAATGAAGCAACCAGAACTGAACACAATATTCCAAGTGTAGTCTAACCAGGAATCTATAGAGCTGGAGCATAACCTCATGGCTCTTAAACTCAATCCCCCTGCTAATGGAAGCGAACACACCATATGCCTTCTTACCAGCCCTGTCAACTTGGGAGGCAACTTTGAATGATCTAGACATGGACATCAAGATTCCACAGTTCCTCCACACCGCCAAGGATCCTGCCATTAATCCTGTAATCTACAATCAAATTCGACCTTCCAAAGTGAATCAATTCACACTTTTCTAGGTTGAACTCTATCGCCACTTCTCAGCCCAGCTCTACATCCTGTCAATGTCCCATTGCAATCTACAACAGCCCTCCACGTTATCTACAACTCCACCAACCTTCGTGTCATTGACAAATGTAGTAATCCACCCTTCCACTTCCTCATCTAAGTCATTTATAACAATCACAAAGAGCAGAGGTGTCCCTGTGGAACACCACTGGTCATTGAGCTTCAGGCTGAAGACTTTCAATCTACTATCACCCTCTGTCTTCTATGGGCCAGCCAATTCTATATCCAGACAGCCAGATTTCCCTGTTTCTCATGTCTCCTTACTTTCCGAATGAACCTACCATGGGGAACGTTATCAAATGCCTTGCTAAATTCCATGTACACCACATCCACTGCTCTACCTTCATTAATGTGTTTTGTCACATTCTCAAAGAATTCAATAAGGTTTGTGAGGCATGACCTGCCCCTCACAAAGCCATGCTGACTATTTCTAATTAAACTATGGTTTTCCAAGTGATCATAAATCCTGAGTCTCAGAATCCTCTCCAATAATTTGCCCACCACAGATGTAAGACTGACTGGTCTGTAATTCATAGGATTATCCCCATTCCCTTTCTTAAACAAAGGAATAACAATTGCCACCCTCCAATCATCTGGCAGTACTCCAATGGACAGTGAGGACGCAAAGATCATCATCGAAGGCACAGCAATCTCTTCCCTCACTTCCCGTAGTATCGGTTGGTAAATGCCATCTGGTCCAGGGGACTTATCTATCCTCATGTTTTTCAAAATTTCCAGCACATCCTCCTTAATACCAACCTGTACAAGCGTATCAGCCTCTTTCACACTGTCCTCACAAATGACAAAGTCTCTCTCACTAGTGAATACTGAAGCAAAGTATTCATTAAGGACCCCTCCCACCTCCTCTGACTCCAGCCACAAGTTCCTTCCACTATCCCGATCGGCACTACCCTTACTCTGGCCATCCTCTTGTTCCTCACGTAAGTGTAGAATGCCTTAGGGTTTTCCTTAATCCTACCTGCCAAGGCTTTTTAATGCTCCCATCTCGCTCTCCTAAGTCCATTCTTCAGTTCCTTCCTGGCTACCTTGTAATTCTCTAAAGCCCTGTCTGATCATTGCCTCCTCAACCTTAAGTAAGCCTTCTTCTTCCTCCTGACTAGATGTTCCACATCTCTTGTCATCCAAGGTACCATCCCTTCCTTGCCTCAGTGGGACAATCCTATCCAGCACTCGCAACAAGTGCTCCCAAAACGACCTCCACTTTTCTGTTGTGCATTTGCCTGAGAACATCTGTTCCCAATTTAGGCGTCCCAATTCCTTCCTGACAGCATTATAATCCCCTCTCCCCTAATTAAATACTTTCCCATACTGTCTTCTCCTATCCCTCTCCATGACGAGAGTAAACTCAACTGACTCTTGGGAAATAGGGCAGAACAGGTGATGGAGGTGACAGTGGGGAGCACTTTGGGGCCAGTTCTATTAATTTTAAAAAAACTTATGGAGAGGGACAAAACTGGTCCAGAGGTTCAAGTTCTAAACTGGGGCAAAGAGAATTTTGATGGAATTAGACAGGAGCTTGCAGGGGTTGATTGGAGTAATTTGTTTGCAGGGAAAGGGACCTCTGGCAAGTGGGAGGCCTTTAAAAGTGAGATAGCTAGAGTTCAGGATCTGTATGTTCCTGTGAGGGTGAAGGGCAAGATTAGCAGGATTTGGAGACGCTGGTGTTGGACTGGGGTGGACAAAGTTAAAAATCACACAACACCAGGTTATAGTCCAACAGGTTTATTTGGAAGCTTTCGGAGTGCTGCTCCTTCATCAGGTGGTTGTGGAAAATAAGATTGTAAGACACAGAATTTATAGTAAAAGTTTACAGTGTGATGTAATTCCAGTTCCAATGGGGAGAGGTTGGAGTGAGTGAGAGGGATGGAGAGAGCCAAGCGATTGATGTCACGGCAGCAGTTTGAGATAAAGAGGTCAAGGGAGGGTAGGAAGTTGAAACTTTATTGCTGGAACAGCACAGCAGGTCAGGCAGCATCCAGGGAACAGGAGATTCGACGTTTCGGGCACAGGCCCTTCTTCAGGAATGAGCAGAGAGTGTTCAGCAGGAGAAGATAAAAGGTAGGGAGGAGGGACTTGGAGGAGGGGCGTTGGAAATGTGATAGGTCCAACGCCCCTCCTCCAAGTCCCTCCTCCCTACCTTTTATCTTCTCCTGCTGAACACTCTCTGCTCATTCCTGAAGAAGGGCCTGTGCCCGAAACGTCGAATCTCCTGTTCCCTGGATGCTGCCTGACCTGCTGTGCTGTTCCAGCAATAAAGTTTCAACTTTGATCTCCAGCATCTGCAGACCTCACTTTCTCCTCAAGGGAGGGTAGGAAGCCAGGAGGCGATGTCCGGGATGATGCGGTTTGCAAAGGGGTTATTAGAGGGTGGATTAGATTCCTGTTCAAAGAGATAGATGCAAAGTGGTGGGAAAAGAGCTCAACATTATGGTGTGTGTGGAATTTGTTCAGATGTGGGTGTAGAGGAATGAAAGTGAGCCCTTTGCTGAGGACTGACTGTTCAGCCTCAGTGAGGGGGACGTCTGGGGGGATGGTGAATACTTGGCAGCACTTGGGGCTGGGGCTGGTGCCAGGAGTGGGGGTGGGGACTTCCACATGAATGGGTGTGTGTGCTGGAGCAGTCACATGGGGGAAAGTGGAAGTAACATGGTCTTCAATGATGTCAGTGGTCACATGATCTTGTGGTACCTGATGCTCTTCAACCAGATTCTGATGCATGAAGGAACTATACCGGATACTTCACCTGGTAAGCTTACAGCCCAATGGCCTCAATATTGACTTCACCAGCTTCAAAATCTATCCAAACCCCAGCCTTGCCCCATGTCCAATTCTTCCCCTCCTCCTCGCCTCCCTGACCTGACCTTATCTGTCCATCTTCCTATTCATCTTTCCGCTCCACTCTTCCCACTGGTCAATCAGAATAACCCCCTACCTGCATCCGCTTATCACCATCCCACCTCCCCTTCTACCAGCCCCACACCCCTCCCTCTATTTACTGCTGGGATCCCTCCCTCTCCCCAGTTCTGATGTGGGCTTCAGCCCGAAACATTGACTTTCCTGCTCCTCAGATGCTGTCCGATCTGCTGTGCTTTTCCAGCTTCACATGTGTTGACTTTGACTTCCAGCATCTACAGTCTTTACTGACTCCAAATCACTAATGTTCTGGGGACCTGGGTTCAAATCCCACAGTGGCAGATGGCGGAATTTGAATTCGATATGAACGTGAAACCGTTGTTAATTGTTGGAAAACAATCTGATTCGCTGATGTCCTTGAGGGAGGGAGATCTGTCATCCATACTTTGTTTCACCTACATGCAACCCCAGGCCCAAAGTGATTGACTCTTAAAGCTTCTGGGCAATAAATGCTGGCCTGGCCAGAGGTGCCAATGTTCTGTGAGTGAATTAAAAATTATCAAATGAGTAGGAGAAGGCCCATGTGTAGCAAAAGTGTGGACATGTTTGCTGAATAGTCTCTTGGAGTAATTCCTCTGTAACTGCATTACATGGGATCTTGCTACATACAACATGGCTGTTTTGTTTGTCCATCAGTTCATGAATTTGATTGGAACCATAACTCAAGTAAAACAAAAGAACTGTATGTTTCAAACTCCCTTTCTTCAAAGCTGTTGTTTCTCATAGACCCCAACCCCATTGTCCCTGATCCCAAATCACTCTGTCACTCTGTCACTGTTACTGATCCTGACCTCGTCCCTCTTGCCAGAATCTACCTTTCTGCTTTAAATTAAGGGGTGGTAGGTATAGGACAGATGTTAGGGGTAGGTTCTTTACTCAGCGAGTCGTGAGTTCATGGAATGCCCTGCCAGTAGCAGTGGTGGACTCTCCCTCTTTATGGGCATTTAAGTGGGCATTGGATAGGCATATGGAGGATAGTGGGCTAGTGTAGGTTAGGTAGGCTTGGATCGGCGCAACATCGAAGGCCAAAGGGCCTGTATTGCGCTGTATTCTTCTATGTTCTATGTTCTATGCTCTGCTCTAATCTTGGTCTTGCTGTTCAGAATGAGTAAGATCAGCTGATTATTGACACAGTTCACTGTCAAATCATGGACTCACCTACCCCTCACACATATTGACCACATGGTATAATGGCTATGTTTTTTCAAATTAATTCATGGGATGAGGGTGTCACTGGCTAAGCCAGCATTTATTGACCATCTGAGAGGGCAATTAAAAGTCAACCACATTGCTGTGGATCTGGAATCACATATAGGCCAGACCAGATAAGGATGGCAGTTTCCTTCCTGAAAGAGCATTAGTGAACCAGATGGGTTTTTCCTGACAATGGTTTCATGGTCATCATTAGATTCTTAATTCCAGATATTTATTGAATTCAAATTCCACCATCTGCCTTGGCAGGATTCAAACCCAGGTCCCCAGAACTTTACCTGGGTCTCTGGAATAATAATCCAGTGATAATGCCACTAACCTATCATCTGCATTTTAGGGGAGCATATTGCTTGGGGTTAATTGAAAAATTCAAAATTGAGCTTCATTGATTTTAGCATCACAGAATAGTAAGAGAAGGAGGCTGTGTAGCTGTGAAGGCCACACTTCACAGTCTCAAAAAGCAATCCAGTTGGACTCACTCTCCAGCATCAAGGAGAATAAATGGGATGATAATTAAAGGCTGAATTGCCCACCCCTTTTGCTATAATCCTCGCCCCTCCCCCATCATCAATTTTGTGTTCCCTTCTATCTTTGGTCTGCTGCTCCTATTTGTATCTATCAGTTCTGTAATATGTCAGAGATTGTCTTTATGTGAAAGCTGCTGATAGGAATGAACCTGACTGTGTTTTGCAGGTCAACATGTGATATTGTGACCAACTGCTATGTGGCACTATATCATTACTGATAAACACAGAATGTCAAACTAATATCTGGCTCAGAGACAGCAGCTGCAGCCAAACTGGAGGGAGATGGCATCTGTTTCAGTCTATTTCTGCTTTTGACACCGATAGTTACAGCCTGTCTTTGTACATGGAAGTTAGCAGGAGGCACTTTCTTGATTATGTTGGCATTTTTGACCGAGTTAGCAATGCCAATTACCTGCAGTCTGGTCCCAGCAATTAATAAAAGACGTCATTCAGGCTGAGTGTTTATTACAGAGGAACGAGGGCTCACAGCATTCTTCATCCCCGTCCTTTTGCTAAAAACAACAGAAGATATTCTTCTTATTGTTCATTGCTGATGGCAGTATTAAGAAAGCTGTCTTGTCTTGTGTTGGTTTGCCTAATACTGACATACATAGCAAAGTCCAAAGCAGCCAGTGTTAATGAAATCCTTTCTAAAGGTGATTCTGACTATGTGCTGTCAGATTACCGAGGGAAAGGTTGCATTGATGACAATGGATTTGTGTTTGATGTGGGCGAGAAGTTTTACCCCACTGCGACAGCCTGCCCCTGTGTCTGCACTGAAACTGGTCCGGTGTGTCATAAGCCTCAGTGTCCTCGGATCTCCTCCCGGTGTATCCGTGTCAGTTACCACTCCTGCTGCCCACGCTGCTTGGAATTCCGCAACTCGTGTCAATATGGAGGCAAAATGTACCGACTATTCCAGGAATTCTGGGTAACAACAGACTATTTCATTCTCTTTCTGGTTTGAAACACCTCCTATGGTTTTATTGAAGGGGAAGAGTTAGTGTGGCAGTGACTTTTATTCATGTACTATTTCTGTAGTTGCATGTTTTCCTGAAGTCAGGAGTTTTCAAAGATTCAATAGGTGGAGATGCTGAGAAACAATTTCCTCCAGGGAGGAAGAGAAGAGTAGCTCATTCAGGGATAATACCAGGAAGAATATTTCTCACCCAAAGTATATATCATGAAGAACTGAAAGCTAGGGTTAGCCTCCTTAAACAGGAGGATTGACCAGCTTAGGCTGCAACTGTTCAAAGTCCAAACAGGTTTATACAGGAGGATATGGAAAGAAACTTCCCATTGGCAGAGAGATTGAGAATTCCCATTGGCAGAAGGGGTTGAGAATCAGAGGACACCAATTTGGCAAAAGAACAAAAAGCAAAGTGAAGAGAAACCTTTTTTTATGCAGCGATTGGCTCTGTGATGCCCTGCTTGGTGAAGGCAGCTCAACTGGGTCTTTCAACAGAGAATTGGACAAACAGGTCAAGGAGAAAAAACACAGGCATTAATAGAAAGGGTAGGGCAGTGGGACTAACTGAATTTCTCTTGTCGATAGCTTACATGAATATAATGGGCTGAAAGACTTCCCTTTGGGCTGTAACCATTCTATGATTCTATTCGATATTCACTGTCCCTCAAAAGTATGTAGATTCTGAGGAGAAAGTGACACATTCGAGACTGAGATCAGGAGATTCTTGGTTAGATAAGAGGATCAATGTCAGAACAATGGGGGCTGATGCACTGATCAGCTAGGATCTAATAGAAGAGTGCCTCAAAAAGGTAACGAGGAGTGCAGATCGGGTAGGACAGTTAATGTAGTTTACATGGTAATCAGCAAAGCCTTTGACAAGATCCCAAATGGGAGATTGAAAAAGAAGGTAAAATCACATGGAATCCAGGATAATGTGGCAAACTGGATCCAAAATGGAGAAAGGAGACAGAGAGCTGTGGTAGAAGACTGGTTATGAGACTGAAACACTGTGTCGAGTGGCATACCACAGGGATCAATGCTGGTCCATTATTGTTTATGACATAGATTTAAATAATATAGATGAGTGTGTGTGTGTGGTGGGGGCAGGGAGGGTGCAAGGGTAGACATACTGTTAGCAAGTTTGTGACATGAAGATTGGATGATTGACAGTGAGGAGAAGTTCTTATGTTACGGAAGTCTATAAACAGATTGGTCAGAGGTGCATATCTGGGATAGGTGGAATTTAACCTTGACAAGGGTCAGGTAATTCACTTTGGAGAAAGTAACAAGACAAGGGAGTACTCAATGAATGGCAGGACACGAGGAAACTCAGAGGAACAGAGGGATCTCAGGGTCTTCGTGCACAGAACCCTGAAGGTGGCAGTTAAGCAGTTAAAGAAGGCATACGGGACACTTACCTTTATCAATTGTGGCATAGATTATAGCAGCAGGGAGGTTATCTTGGAACTGTACAGTACGTTGGTGAGGGTATAGCTGGAGTACTGTGTACAGTACTGGTCTCCACACTATAGGAAGGTTGAGCTTGAACTGGAGAGGGTGCAGAGAAGATTCACCAGGATGTTGCCTAGGTATCAGCTATAAAGAGAGGGGAGATAAGCTTGGTTTCTTACATTTGGAGCAGAGAAGCCTGAGGGGGGTGCTGATTGAGATGAGGGACATGGACAGAGTGGATAGAAAGCAGCTGTTCCCCTTAGGTCAATAACAAGGGGTATAATTTTAAGAAGAAAGGCAGGAGGTTTAGAAGGAATTTGAGGAAAAGTTTTCAACACCCACAGAGTGGTGGGAATCTGCAACACACTGCCTAGGAGGGTAGTTGAGGCAGGAAACCTCACCACCTTTAAAAAGTAATTGGATGAACACTTGAAATGTCATAACATTCAAGGCCATTGACCAGGTGCTGAAAAGTGGGACTGGTGTATATTTAGAGCAGTTTCTGTCTTGTGGACTCAATGGGCCAAAGGGCCTCTTTTGTATTGTATGATTCGATGTAAAAGCTAAATACCTGCTGTAATAAAAACAAAGCTGCTGGATGCTGGAAATCTTAAACAAAAATGGAAGTTGCTGGTCTGGCAACACCAGTGGACAGAAAACAGAGTTAATTCTTCATGTCCAGAGACCATTCTTCAGAAGCAGTTTGTTAACTCTGCTTTCTCTCCATAGATGCTGCCAGACCCGCTGAGTTTCTCCAGAACTTTGTGTTTTTGATCTGAACTGCCTGTCCTCATTCCCAATGTTCTGAGGAAACAGCTTTCTTTTACATTTGTTTTAATGTGATGCTTAGACATACATGCCTGCTAACATTTACACATTTAAAGTGACTGATCTATCCCATTGTTTAACAAAGGAGTGGTAGTGTCTGGATAGTGGTAGAGAATGATGTGCTACAATTCAGAGTGAGAAAATCAATTGGTGGAGAGCTGACTTCAATGGGTCAAAAACTGAACAAGGTAGGATTGATGGGAACTAAAGGTTGGCAGGAGAAACACTTAGTGAAAAATGGGCTACCTTCAAACAGAAGGTGGTTCAGGTACATTCGAGGTATACTCCCTCTAATGGGAAAGGGAGAAAAAACAAACCCAGAGTTTCCTGGATTACAAAGGAGGCAGAAATTAACATTGGAAAGGAAAAGTGTGTTTATAACAGTTTTTCAGGCAGCAAATACTTTTGAGAACCATGAGGGATACAGAAGGTTTAGAGGGATGTGTAAAAACAAGAAAAGCAAAGTTGCATCATGAGAAAAGACTAGCAGCTAAAATAAAAGGGAATCCGTAAACATTTAAATAGTAAAAGAGTGGTTAAAGGAGGATCAGATTAATTAGAGACCGAAAAGGGGATTGACATATGGAGGCAGGGAGCATGGCTGAGGTGTTAAATGAATACTTGGCATCTGTCTTTACAAAATAGGACGCTGTTGCCCAGGCTATGGTGACAGAGAAGGAAACTCTGTCACTAGAAGAATTCAAATTTAATAAGGAAGAAGTCTTAGATAGAGTATTTATACTTGAAGTTGACAAGGCATTGAGATTGGATGAAATGCAGCCAAGGATTTTGAAGGAAGTAAGAATAGAAATCCGAGGGGCACTGGTGTTCCCTGGGCTGTGTGTTGGGGAAGCATCTGGTAACAATTATTTGGGAAAGAATTAGTATTCATCTGGGTTGATTAACAAGAGTCAGCGTGGGTTTCTAAATTGGAAAATGTGTTTAACTAATTTGCTGGAGTTTTTTTGAAGAGGCAACAGAAAAGTCAATGCGGGTAACACTGTTAATGTATTATACATGGAGTTCCAGAAGGTGTTTCCTACAGTGCTACATAACAGACAGAAGTTATAGATCATGATATGAAATGGACAATACTAATGAGAGTACAAAATTGCCTTTGCGATAGGAAACAGAGTAATGGTCAATGGACATTTTCAGGCTGGAAGAAAGTTAGTAGTGAAGCTCCCCAAAGAATTGGCACCCTTGCTTTTCCTGATGTATACTAATACAAAAGAACAAACAAATAAAAGAGATTACGTCATAGGAACAGGCCCTTCAGCACCTCAAGCCTGTGCTGATCATCATGCCCTAACTAAGCTAAAATTCAAACCTTCTGTCCTTATTCAGTCCGTATCCCTCTGATCCCTAGGTAAAAACAATGACTGCAGATGCTGGAAACCAGATTCTGGATTAGTGGTGCTGGAAGAGCACAGCAGTTCAGGCAGCATCCAAGAGCTGCTCCTTGGATGCTGCCTGAACTGCTGTGCTCTTCCAGCACCACTAATCCAGAATCCCTCTGATCCCTCCCTATTCATGTAACCATCCAGATGCCTCTTAAATGTCGCCAATGTCCCTGCTTCCCCCACCTCTTCTGGCAGTGCATTCCAGGCTCCTACCACTCTCTACGTGAAAAATGTCCCTTGCACATTTCCCTTAAACTTTCCCTCTCTCACCTTGAACCCATAGCCCCTTGTAATTGAAACGTTAACCCTGGGAAAAAGCTTCTGACAATCCATCCTATCTATGCCTCTCATAATTTTCTAGACCTCTATCAAGTTTCCTCTTCATTTTTCAGTGAAAACAATCCCAGTCTGTTTACCCTTTCCCCATTGGCCAATGCCCTCGAGTCCAGGCAACATCCTGGTGAACCTTCTCTGCACTCTCTCCAAAGCTTCCATGTCCTTCTAGTAGTGTGGCAACCAAAACTGCACACAATACTCCAAGTGCGCTCTAACAAGGGTTTTATGTAATTGCAGCACGGTTTGCCAACTCTTGTACTCCATGCCATTGCCAATGAAGGCCAATGGAACTCCAAAAGGACATTGAGAAGTTGGTGAGTGGGTGGAGAGGTGGCAGTTGAGATTCAATGAAGAGAACTGTGAGGTTAATGCACTTTGGTGGGAACAACATTGAATGACAATATAAAATAGGTGGTACAATTCTAAAGGGAGTGCAGGAGCAGAGAGACCGAGGCATACATGGGCACATATCAGTGAAGGTGGCAGGACAACTGGCGAGAACAGTTAATAAAACATAAAAAGTCCTCAGCTTTATTACTACAAATAAAATGACATTGAACTTGTAGAAGACACCTATTAAACCTCAGCTATTATAGGAAAATGTGAATGCATTGGAGACAGTGCACAGGTGATTTACAAAAATGGTTCCATTAGTGAGAAACTTCAGTGATGGTGAGAGATTGAAGAACTTGAGACTGTTCTGTTTGAATGGAAAGAGGCTGAGAGGGCATTTGATTGAGGTTTCCATAATTGGTTGGACAGAGTAGAAAGTGAGAAGCTCTTCCTGATCATAGAAGGCACAAGAAAGAGAGGGCATAGATTTAAAGGGATATGCCAAAGAAGCAAGTATGGGGAATAGGCAGGAGATTGGCACTAGGTAATGATGCTGCTTTGAAGAGCTGAGGCAGGCATGATTAGCTGAATGGCTTCCTCCTGTGCTGAATCACATCTGTGGGCCAGAAGGTCTGGGCTCAAGACCCACCTGCCCCATGTGTCATAACATTTTCAAATGGGTTGATTAAAAGTATTCAAAAGTACTGCACACTAATCAAGTTCACCATCAAAACATCACCATCTGCTGGCTTTAAACAGAAACTACATGAATGTAAATTGCAATGCCCACTCCATGACTACCTATCTCTGCCAATTAACAGGTGCCTTTATTTCCCAGTTGCTGCACAGATTAACACTTTTTGTTATCAGTAAGTTTATTCCGGGCTAACATGTTAACCAATTATTTCTGCTTACTTGTGAGCTACATCCTGGCGGGTGCTGTATTTAATATCTTCTGCTAATTTCTTTCAAAACTCTTGATACTCTGCAAACCAATGTTCAAATCCCCATTGTTTAAACAAAATTAGTTTCCAGGATATATTGTTCCTGCTAACCTCGCAGGTCCTGTTAGGGTTTTAATGGATGCAGTTGAAATAATTTTTGTCAAGATGTTTTGTTTTAATAAATCACTGATTTCTGATCTATAACATTGTTCTGCAGCCATCTGCCTGTGAGAGGTGTCGATGTGAATCTAACCGAGAAGTGTACTGTCTAACTGCAGAGTGTGCTCCTGTCCACTGTGTTAACCCATCATATGAAGCCAATCAGTGCTGTTCAGTGTGCAAACAGGGTAAGTTTCACTTACAATGTAGATATAAAATCAAAAGCACTTTAGGCAGAAAAGAATTGACAATCCCAGCACTCTCCTCCTGGTCTCCCATCCATCTGTAAGTCAGAGTTTTTCCAAAGATTTGCTGTTGTATTTTTGCTGAAATTCAGTGCTAGTCTCACTAATCAGACCAGGTTGGATTTGGAGTTGGGAGGATTCACACTGTGCACTAGTAATGCTGACCACTTCAACTTCCCCTCCCATTCCGCCACCAATGACTGGAGGGAAACCACCTCATCTTCCACCTTGAGACCCTCCAACCACATAGGATCAATGTTGATTTCACCAATTTCCTCATCTCTCCTCCCCCCACCTTATCCCTGATTCAACCTCTAATTCAGCACCACCCTCTTGAACTGTCCATCTTCCTTTCCACCTAACCATTCCATCCTCCCCACTGACCTATCACCATCATCCCCCACCTCCATCTACCTATCACCTTGCCAGTTACCTTCCCACCCCATTCTATTTATCTCTCAGCCGCCTTCCACATTCCTGATGAGGGGCTTATGCTTGAAACATCGACTCTCCTGCTCCTTGGATGCTGTTGGACTGATTGTGTTTTTCCAGTGCCACACATTTTGACTGATCTCTACTAACCACAGTCATCACTTTCTCCTGCTATAAATGGGTGTGGGGGTGGTGGTGAGGCTGGAGGAGGACGGTACCTAGGAACATGATAGGTAGATGAAAGTAGGGGGTGATGGTGGTAGGTTGGAGTGAATAGGTGGGAAGGAAGATGAATAGGTAGGACAGTTCAAGAGGGTGTTGCCAAGTTGGAGGGTTGGATCTGGGATAAGGTGGGGGGAGGGGAGATGAGGAAATTGGTGAACTTCATCTACTGTGTCTGTTGCTCGTGATGTGGTCTCCTCTACATCAGGGAGACAGGATGCCAGCTTGCAGAACATCTCAGGGAATATCTCTGGGATATGGGCTGGGTGATGGCAGGTGCAGCTAGATTGGGTTGGGATATCTGGTCGGCATGGATGGGTTGGATCGAAGGGTCTGTTTCTGTGCTGTACATCTCTATGACACAATGACACATGCACTAAACAATCCCATTGCCGTGTGGGATGGGGTTCAACTCTCCCTCCCTCTCTGCCAAGGACATGCAAGTCCTGGGCCTCCTCCACCACCAAATCCTAGCCAGCCAATGACTGGAGGAAGAACACCTCATCTTCCACCTTGGGACCCTCCAACCACACAGAACCAATGTTGATTCACCAGTTGCCTCATCTCCCCTCCCACCTTATCTCAGATCCAACCCTCCAACTCGGCACCGCCCTCTTGAACCATTCTACTTGTCCATCTTCTTTCCCACATATCACCATCACGCCCCACCTTCATCTATTGCATTCCTAGCTATTTTTCCCCAGCTCCACCCCCCTCCCATTTATCTCTCAGTCCCCATGGGTCACTACTCCAACCTCCCCCCAACATTTCTGATGAAGAACTTATGCTCAAAGTTTCGTCTCCTGCTCCTCGGATGCTGCCTGACTGGCTTTGCTTTTCTAGCGCCACACTTTTTGACTCTTATCTCCAGCACCTGCAGTCCTCACTTTCTCCTACTATCAAGTCTTGTTGACAGCCATGTAGTGTCACTGTAAACAACGTTGCAGTTGAGAGAGGCCCCTGTATAAATATCTCACCTTATTGATGAATCAGGAGCTTCATTTCTTGCTAAATTCTGCAGCTAATAAGCTATTTATTTAGCATCCATATACTCAGTCACAACTGACCTGAATACCCTGCAGCGGAGTGTACAAATGTAAAAGGTCAATGTACCAATGTTGAATGATGGTTTCAAATAATATGAAGCAAAAACCAGTCAACGGAGTTGAAGCCTTAATCAGCCATGATCTTGATATCATGGGATAAAAAATGTCTCTTCCTAATTGACTTTTGGGTTGGATACATGATGTCTGTTAAAGTCATTTACAAAGCTACCTTTCCTCGACCTGCTGTTGTAACACTCTGATTCTTGCAGGACCAAACTGCTTTGCAGGAAACACCATTATCCCTGCTGGTGTGAAAGTGGAAATGGATGGAAAGTCTGTCTGTTTCTGTCCGTATAAGGATGGCTCCTGGGAACCTCAACAGCAAGCAATCTGCACCTCCCGTGGAAGGCGGCAGGGTCATCACCATAGTGTAAAGGAAGGACACCATTGGGAGTGGATGCAGCGGCGATAGGCTCACTGCTGCAATACTCTGGCAGCAGCTAATGCTCCTCTAGTTGTATTTTACAATGATGGGTCTTAACCATCTGGCTACTAACACATTTGGGGAGAGTTAGCCAATTGGCAAGTGTCAGTGATAAAACAAGTCTTGCTAGGATGGGACAATCCTCGTGGCTACACAGAAATTATTTGAGGGTTACTAGTCTAAGGACTTTCCTCTTGATCTCCACTTTAATTAGTGGAACCTTTTGGTTGCAACTTTGTTCCACTGGCCCTCTGAGCTTTGTTGGGTTCTTCAAAAGTCAAATTGGTGAGACCAAGGCCTGGAGAACTAGCAGAAAGCCTAAGTTTAAGTGATTCAGGAGCAAGAAGTGGATAGGTCAATCAGCTGAATTTTAACTCTGTTACCACCCAGTTTATGCTAGGTGGAGAGAAGTAAAATCTGTCCTTCTTCTCAGTGTCATTAAGTGTTTTGTACTATAGTCCTGCTCCAGCGATATGGGAAATCAGCAGACATCATACCTTTGCCCTTAACTTCCAGTGAAACACAAGATCTTTCTCAACTGATCTGGAAAACTCTCCACACTGAATCTCCACGTCTGTTTGCAAGGGGTCTGACATTTATTGTAAAAATATAAATAAAAGTTGTTCGCTGGTACATCTTGTTGCACACTGTGCCTATGTTTACATTGACGCAAAACTGTAAATCATGATAAAATATTGACAAACGTTCAGCTTGCACCATATTCACAGCCTTGTCTGCTTAGTGAGTTTATAGAAACACACATGCAGTTACCGTAACCAGTAACATTTCTGTGCGAATTGTTTTTAAAAAACTGATGATTGATTGGTCCATGGTAATAACCACTGATATGTATTGCTGGTCTTTAGTTTCTCAGTTAAACAACTGATTGATAATGCAAACTGAAAGAAGCTGGTGCCTGACTTTAGTTGCATTTTTAAAGAAGCTTTAACACTTCTAATAATTCATCGATAGTTCAATAATCTGGATTGTTTGACTATACACATCATTGGGTAACACAGCCTCAGACTAATAGCACGTTAATGCTGAATATTAGTGCCATTAGCAAACTAAGATTTGTGCAATATTTAACGATTTCCATCAAGTGATAGATAATGTCAATCGAATTAAGATAGCAGAAGCAGTCATAAATCTTCACAAAGCTAGATCTTACAGCAATTGTTCCCAATAGAGATTTCACAAATGTAGTTTATGTATACAGATAGATCTTTGTAAAACAATAATGTAATCTGACTAATAATATCAGTGGTTGACTTGTGCTTAGCAGGTGAAATTGTTTTTGTTAAGAGAGCAATACTAATCATTGAAATGAATATAAAATCGACATAAGATGGCTCCAGTTAGCAGGCAGTTGCTCCATAGTAATTAATCTTGACACTGGTGCAGGGTCTACAGAACACATCATTATTCGGACTGTACATTCCGTGATCACAAACCACTGCGGAAGTAAACATGGAAACACTGTTAGGATACACAATATGGCAGCTAGAAACAGAAGTAAAGCAAGTCTTCAGATATCCTCATAGACATCAAACATACTCACGAAGGTGAGATGTTACATACCAACATCACTAACCTGAATTTATTTTTCACTTGTAAGTCATGCTGTTAGTACAATGTCTATGTAGATTACCAATAACAAATGAGCTTGTAATTCCCACAGTATAGAACTGAAACTCAAATGCCAGACGCTTTTCATTCATGGATGAGAGTAGCTGACTGGGTTATCATTTATTACACTTGGAAGCTGTTGACTGCTGCAGTCCATTTGGTGTTGGTACACCCACAGTACTGTTAGGGAGAGAGTTCCAGGATTTTTACCCACAAAAGCAGAAAGAATGGTGATTAATTCCCAAGTCAAGATGTCTTGGAGGTGAACTTGCAGTGGGTGGTGTTCCTTTTCTTGTTCTAGATGGAAGTGGTCATGAATTTGGAATGTGTAGTCTAAGGAGCCTTGGTGAATTTCTGCAGTGTATCTTGTCGATGGTACCACTGATGACTGTATCAGGCTGTTGTTTGACGAGTCTGAGTCTCCCAGTTTTGGTATTAGTCCCAATATTGGTAAGGCTTTGCAGACTCGATTGGTGGACTGTCCAGTTTCATTCTGGTTTTGAACCTTTTGTTAGTTGATACATCTCAATGTCTTGTTTGGCCTTTCCAGAGGGCAGTTAAGAGTTAGTCACTGCTGTAGATCTGTAGTCACGAGTAGTCCAGATCATGTAAGGACAGTACATTTTCTTTCTGAAGGACCATTAGTGAACCAGATAGGTTTCTTTTTATGACAATCAACAAAGTGTTCACAGCCATCAAAAGACTTTCAATTCCAGATTCCACGGAATTCAAATTCCACCATCTTCCTTTATCAGGTTCAAACCTTGGTCCCAAAAACATTACCTGGGACTCTGGTTTACAATGTGGCAACAATACAACCAACCACTGCCTCCCCCATGACTCTCCCTCACAATCCCCCCTTCACCCCCAAGCATATGCTGCTTGACAGCACAGTTGATAACCTCTTCCATCACTTTGCTGATGATCCTGATGTGGCGAGAGAACTCCAATCAAAAGGGTTGAGGGATCAGTTGTAGCAAGGCATGCAGCAAGAATTGGGAATCTAAGACAGAGTGACAAATATTCTGGGCCACTGGTGGGATGCAGAAAGGGACAGACGTGCACTGAAGCGGAAGGGGACAGAGAGACCTTCCTGAATGGGGTAGGTTGAACAACTAATTAAGGAACAGTGAGAAATATTCTGAAGGTGATGACACAGAGAGAGAGACTCATCCTGAAACAACACAAAGTATCCTAATGTGAATAATGACAAGCACTGACAAATGCCTTCTAGGAGGTAAGAACAGGGGACAATTAACCCAATTAGGATGGAAAAGAGGGTTAAAGTTACTGAAGGGCCAAAGATGCTGATGGTTAGATTGCAACATCAAGTGAGCAAAAAGGTTTTGTGGCCTTTTATGCATTACCAACATTTCTGAGACAGGAGCTTTATCAAAATTTGACTTCTTTCAGTAATAAAAAGATTGCTAAGAGTATACTGATAATAGATCCTTGATCATAGGTTAGTTTTATGACAGGAGTTGCACTGAGCATGCTGCTACTCTTGCCAGAGATTCTTCTGGATCCCCATTCCACTGCAGTTAATGCAAAAGTATGGGGGAAGCCCAAGGAAATAATCAAATATATTCATAAGCTAATTATCTAATTTTGTTATTAATTCACAGGTTGTCAGTATCTGAAAATAGATACGATGCCTGGGCTGGATGAGATTTATCCTCGGATTCTCTGGGAAGCCAGGGAGGAGATTGCAGAGCCTTTGGCTTTGACCTTTATGTCATCATTGTCAACAGGAGTAGTACCAGAAGACTGGAGGATAGCAAATGTTGTTCCCTTGTTTAAGAAGGGGAGTCGGGACAGACCTGGCAATTATAAGCCAGTGAGCCTTATTTCAGTTGTGGGTAAGGTGTTGAAAAAGATTATAAGAGATAGGATTTAAAATCATCTGGAAATTAATAATTTGATTAGGGACAGTCAACATGGTATTGTGAAGGGTAGGTTGTGCCTCACTAACTTAACTGAGTTCTTCAAGAAGGTGACCAGGTGGATGAGGGTAAAGCAGTTGATGTGGTGCATATGGACATCAGTAAGGCATTTGATAAGGTTCCTCAAGGTATGCTATTGCACAAAATACAGAGTTTCAGGATTGAAGGTGATTTAGCGGTCAGAAATTGGCGAGCTAAAAGAAGACAGAGGATGGTGGTTGATGGGAAATGTTCTTCCTGGAGCTCAGTTACCAGTGGTGTGCCGCAGGGTCTGTTTTGGGGCAACTGTTGTTTGTCATTTTTATAAATTATTTGGATGTGGGCGTAGAAGGATGGGTTAATAAATTTGCCGGTGACACTAAAGTAGGCGGAGTAGTGGATAGTGCCGAAGGATGTTGTGGGTTACAAAGGGACACAGATAAGATGCAAAGCTGGGCTGAGAAATGGCAAATGGAGTTTAAGGCGGAAAACTGTGAGGTAGTTCACTTTGGAAGAAATAATAGGAATGCAGAGTACTCGGCTAATAATAAAATCCTTGGCAGTGTAGATGAACAGACAGATCTCGGTGTCCTGGTACATAAATCCCTGAAAGTTGCCACCCAGGTTGATAGGGTTGTTAAGAAGGTATATGGTGTACTGGTGTTTATTGGTAGGGGGATTGAGTTTAGGGGCCATGAGGTCATACGTCAGCTGTACAAGTCACTGCTTAGACTGCACCTGGAGTACTGCATGCAGTTCTGGTCACCACATTATAGGAAGGATGTGGATGCTTTGGAAAGGGTTCAGAAGAGATTTGTTAGGATGTTGCCTGGCATGGAAGGTCTTACGAGGAAAGGCTGAGGGTACTGAGGCAGTTTTTGTTGGAGAGAAGAAGTTTGAGAGATGACTTAATCGAGATGTACAAGATAATCAGAAGGTTAGATAGGGGGACAATGGAAGAGCCTTTTTCCTCGGATGGCGAAGGCTAACACGAAGGGACATAGCTTTAAATTGAGGGGTGATACATTTAGGACAGATATTAGGCGTAGTTTCATCACTCAGAGAAGTAGGGGCATAGAACGGCCTGCCTGCAACTGTAGTAGTAGACTTGCCAACGTTAAGGGCATTTAAATGGGCATTGGATATAACATATGGATAATAATGGAACGGTGTCGGTTAGATGGGCATCAGATTAATTTCACAGGTCGATGCAACATCGAGGGCCGAAGGGCCTGTACTGCGCTGTAACGTTCTATGTTCTATGAATATCCAGCTTCCTATAATGTATTAAAAGTTTATATATGCCTATTTCCTATGTTTATACGAATGTCACATCATCCTTTTTCTGTTAAGTTGGTGAGACCTACATCTCCCAATATTATTCCGAACTTTTTGTAGTCCCCTGCAGTATGTGGTGTTATGGTAGGATACACAGATACCCTTTTCCTATCTGTCATTTTGTACATCATCCCTTTCTGCTGCTTTCTATTCCTGGTGTATTTACTATCAACTTCCATATTTTGGCCTATGCCCTTCTGACTCTGTGTCCCATATCTATCAATGCAAAATGTGACCTGAGCTCAGCAATCATTTCACATCGCCAAATCCCTACCTCAACCAACCAGAGCTCTCCCCAACCAGCAATGAAAAGAACAGAGAAACAGAGTGAGAATGCAACTAAAAACAGCAGTACAAAGTCCTGAAAGGTACAAACAATATTACATTTTAACTTACTGTCAGCAATATTTACCATGGTATTTTTAAAGGCAGAATTGTAGGCAAGAGCATAAAAGGTATAATTGGGTTCAGGATTTTATAGCTGGGCCATTAAATATAAAAAAGGGAAGTTAGGCCATGGCTGATTATATGCACTCCTGGACAACCCTCCTACAGGGAGGATATGACAGCTATGGAAAATATAGGGTCATGATTCAATTACCAACTACAGAACTCACCACAGCATTCAGAACAATCCAAGTGGGTTAATTTATTTTTTCCAAACCCTGGGCGACAATGATCCACTCGGACTGTTTTCAGCGAATTTGCAATGTAATAAAAGGTGGGCATGTTATCCTTCATTTTGTCCAATGCAATACTCTGCTTCTTGAAGAAAGCTTCAATACGATTTCGGGCCTGAAACAAAATCACTCACAATCTGTATCACAACATCAGGATAGGTTCCCTCACAGAATGGTGAAAGAATAAAACAGAAATACACAAACACAGCAGGTAGAAGAAATTCTTAGTTGCCCTGGGCAGCCAAGTGTTGTATGTTTTTATACGTACAGCGTGACATTGAAAAACACACTAATGTCACAATAACAAACTATCAGAATTCATTTATTACTGGGATTTTTATCCTAAATTTCTAAATACCCAAGTCATTTTAAACTTTAAACACTTTTAAACTGCTTCCAGCATTGTCCCATTTTCTAGCCATTTTTTTGCCATAATTCTAATTTACTTTTTAATTAGCATAATTTACTTATATAAAGAATTATCTTGGTCGTCTGCTTTCTTTATCTTTTTGGGTCCACATGTCTCTTGTTGAGGCAAAATGAAATTTAGTAGTCAAAACAGCAAGTGCTGAGAAAGCTCAGTAGATCTGGCAGCATATGTGGAGAGATGAATAGAGTTAACCTTTTGAGTCTGAGATGACTTCTTCAGAACTGAAAGGGATTGGAAAATTGTATTTTTTATGCAGTAGATAAAGGGAGAGGATGAGCAAATGGATCAAATTTTAATGGTCGTAAACTCCTAACTGGAGCATAAAAGACACCAATTTCCATTTCCTTTCAGTTCTGAAGAAGAGTTGTATCAGACTTGAGACATTAACTCTGTTCCTCTGTCCACAGGGCTGCCAGCCTTCATGAGTTTCTTGAGTACTTTCTGTTTTTATTTCAGACTTCGAGAATACATAATACTTTATTTAAGTTTAATAAATTGTCTGAAATCTCTGATGTGACTTTGTGCTGGAAGGTAACTATCAATAATAGGCACAGCAGCAGCTTACATTAAATTGGCCCAAAGAGTTAAATACCATTTTAAATGAAAACATGGGTCAGGAAGCTACATCAAGATTGTGCTGCCACAGATTGCACTCTTATAATATGCTATAGTTATTCTCTTTCATATTCACCCTGACTACTTCATAATGCAGAGATCAATCCTGATACTTGTGTCTAAACCTGAATGCTAGCAAGTATTTATAACAGGGCCGTAGTAATACAGAAGGTCACTCTTTGTTGAGTAACTAGCCGAAATTCCTAATCTATTGCTCCAGAATACAATGCACTGTGAGACTCAACAGAAAAATCAAAAGAACTACAGATGCTCAAAATCAGAAACAAAAATAAAAACAAAAATTGGTGGAAAAACTCAGTAGGTCTGGCAACATCTGTGGAAAGAAATCAGATTTAGAACATTGAACAGTACAGGCGCTTCGGCACTTGATGTTGTGCCGACCTTTTATCCCAATCTAAGATCAAACTAACTTACATACCCTTCATTTTACTGTCATCCATGTGCCTATTGAAAAGTCGCTTAAATGTCCCTAATGTACCTGACTCTACCATCACTGCTGGCAGTGCATTCCATGCACCAACCTCTTTGTGTAAAGAACCAACCTTTGATATCTCCGCTTAACCTTCTTCCGATCACCTTAAAATTACACCCCCTTACAATAGCCATTTCTGCCCTGGGAAAATATCTCTGACTATTCATTCTATCTATGCCTCTCATCATCTTATACACCTCTTTCAAGTTGCCTCTCACCCTTCTTTGCTCCAATGAGAAAAGCTCTCACTCCCTCAACCTTTCTTCATAAGACATGCCCTCCAGTCCAGGCAGCATCCTGGTAAATCTCCTCTGCACCCTCACTACAGCTTCCATATTCTTCCTATAATGAGGCAATCAGAACTGAATACAATATTCTAAGTGTGGGCTAACCAGGGCTCCATGGAGCTGCAGCACAACCTCACGAGTCTTAAACTCAATCCCCATGCTAATGAAAGCCAACACACCATATGCGTTCTTAACAACTCCATCAACTTAAGTGGCAACTTTGAGGGACTTATGGACATGGACCCCAAGATCGCTCTGTTCATCCACACTGCCACGAATCCTACTTTAACCCTGTATTCTGCATTCAGATTCAAGTGAATCACTTCACACATTTCCAGATTGAACTTCATCTGCTACTTATCAGCCCAGCTCTGCATCCTGTCAATGTCCCATTGTAATGTATAATAGCTCTCCACACTATCCACAATGTCACCAACATTCATGTCATCAGCAAACTTACTAACGCACCCTTCCACTTCCTCATCCAAGTCATTTCTAAAAATCACAAAGAGAAGTGGTCCCAGAACAGATCCCTGCAGAACACCGAGCTCCAGGCTGAATATTGTCCATCTACTACCACCCTCTGTCTTCTATGGACCAACCAATTCTGTATCCAAAGAGCCAAATGTCCCTGTATCCCATGCCTCCTTACTTTCTGAATAAGCTTATCACAGGGAACCTGATCAAATGCCTTGCTAAAATCCATGTACAACTTCAAAGAAATCAATAAGGATTGTGAGGCATGACCTGCCCCTCTTGAAGCCATGCTGATGATCTCTAATCAAACTATAGTTTGCCAAGTAATCATAAATCCTAATAGAATTCTCTCCAATAATTTGCCCACCACAGTAGGACTGATTGGTCTGTAATTCCCAGGATTACCCTGTTTTTTTGTAAATATATTCATAAGCAAATCTTTTTAACTTTATAAACATATAAAATTATTGAAAAATACAATCAGTATAATAAAAAGAAAAAAACACAAATTACAATACAACTACTGTGTATTAACTACTAACCTACCCTATAATACAAAACAAACCCTAGTGCTGTGCAAAGCAACACCAATAAATAAGTTAATTAGTAATAGATCAAAAAGAAAGAAAAAAAAGCAATACAAAACAAAAAAACCCCACAAAATACAGAGCAGTTATGCTCAGCGCAACGCTCCCAAACAAAGGAACGGGAGCATTGTGGGCAGCACGGTGGCACAGTGGTTAGCACTGCTACCTCACAACACCAAAGACCTGGGTTCAATTCCCGCCTCAGACGACTGACGCATGTCTGTGTGGGTTTCCTCCGGGTGCTCCGGTTTCCTCCCACAGTCCAAAAATGTGCAGGTTAGGTGAATTGGCCATGCTAAATTGCCCGCAGTGTTAGGTGCAGGGGTAAATATAGGGGAATGGGTCTGGGTGGGTGTGCTTCGGCGGGTCGTTGTGGACTTGTTGGGCTGAATCTAATCTAATCATATATACGCGTATTAACTCAGGAGACCCCCTTCAGGGCTCGACAAATCTTACCATCCTGGTTAAACAAACGCCCTAGTTAAGATAACTGACAAATCTATATCCAGATAACTCAAGTAGGGCTGCCATGTCTTATAAAAATGTCCAAGGGAATGTGCTCCATAATTAATTTCTGCCATCCCAGCAAGCTGGACGGGTTCTCAGACACCCAATTCATCAGAATATTCTTCTGTGCACAGTATGCAGTATTAAATAGTTTCTTCCCACGTCCGTCTAAAGATGTAAATTCGGTAGACCTAAGAGGAGAGATATCGGGTCTACTTTGACTTCAGTCCTCAATCCCCTCCCTACCTCTCCTGCCACAGCGCTGCAATAAACATGGAGCCTGTGGCATGTCCATAAGCAATGGGTAACAGTACCTACACTTATTTTACATTTGGGGCACACTGAAGATACCCCTTTTTTAAACTTCGCCAGATGGTCTGGTGCCAGATGAGCCCTATGCAAAACTTTTAACTGCGTAGTGCATGCCCTATGACAGATTGAGATCTTTCAAGTATTCTTCCATATATTCTCCCATGTTTCAAATGAAATCTCCACCCCTAGCTCTTGCTCCCAGACCTCACATAACCGGTTAATATCCTGCCAGGCCCTGCCATCCAACAGGCGATAGAGGGCACTAACCAAAAGCGTGCTTGCGGGAACGTAGCACCAACCTCTCTGTATCGGGCTTAAAGGGCTTAGTGAGAAGCGTAGTCTTCTTCTGGATGAAATCCTAACCTGAAAGAAACGGAATAGATCTCTGCTGGGCAACCCGTATTTGCGGCTCAGTTGCTCAAAAGACATCATGACCTCCCCCTCAAACAAGTCTCCCAAACTAGAAACTCCTCTCGCTGCCCACAGTTTGAACCGAGTCCATCATCCCTGGTCGGAACCCTGGTATGCCAACGATAGGTACAAGTGGCGAAGTCTTGGATAAGCAACCCTCACTCTGACACATCGCCCTCCAAGCCTTGCCTGTACTAATGACAATGGGGTTCTGGCAGTGGTCCATAACTGTCCTCATCTTATCCATGAACAACAGGTTAATAAGAGGGCACTTTGCCTGGGAGGCCTCAATATCCAGCCATATTGAGTTCAGATTGTTACCTACCCAATCGCAAAGGACAGCAGGAAACTCAATTGATACCTCCTGATGTCTGGGAAGTCAACTCCTTCCCCTCCTTGATGCAACTGCAATTTAGTAAGTTTGATGAGGGGCTGCCCATGATGCCAAATAAAGGAACCAAACCACCCCATAAGCTTCCGCAGCATTGACCTGGGAAACAGTATAGGGAGCATACAGATGGGATAAAGCAAATGAGGAAGAATCTCCATCTTAATGAGAGATATTTGGCCCAGCCATGAAATTGGAAGAGCCTTCCATCTCTGGCGATCTCGCCTAATATTGTCGAGCAAGTGAGCAAAGTTAGTTCGAAATAACAGATCAAACTTGGGGGTAATAAAAACGCCGAAGTATCGGAACCCTGCCAGTGACCATTTAAAAGGAAATTTAGGCCACCTTCAACTTCTGTCACATCCTTAAGGTTCCTCAAATGCAGAGCCTCCGATTTTGCAAAGTTAATCTTACATCCTGAAATAGCCCCAAATGAATTGATAGATTGTATCAAATGGGGTACGGAGGTCATCAGATTTGATAAAAATAGAAGGACATCATCTGCATACAGTGTAATCTTGTGTGCCCTCGATCCCACTTCTGGAGCGGTTATGTGGACGTTCTGATGAATGGCCTCTGCCAGCGACTCTATCACCAACGTAAACAACAATGGTGAGAGGGGGCAGCCTTGCCAACTACCCCTACCAATCCTAAAAATTCCCAGACTTCACCCCGTTGGTGATGACCACAGCCAGAGGGTGGTGATATAAAACCTCCACCCACCGAGCAAAGACCCCACCCAACCCAAACTGTTCTAAGACATAAAAAAGATACGGCCATTCCACCCGGTCAAATGCTTTCTCTGCATCTAAGGAAATCACCAACCCCTGAATCGGTCGTTGCTGACAAAACTTGGACCACATTCAACAACCCTCTAATATTATTAGAGGACCTATGGCCCCTTATAAAGCCTGTCTGGTCCTCTTTAACAATATGGAGCAACACCTTTTCCAATCTCAGCACCAGGATCTTGGACAGAATCTTGAAATCTGAATTTAATAGAGAGATCGGCCTGTATGAGGCACAATCCTCAGGAACCTTCCCCTTCTTAAGAATTAAGGAAATATTAGCTTCTCTCAAAGATGGTGGGAGGCATTCATGCACATAGCAGTGATTGTACATCTCCAACATTGGCCCTGACAGAATCCCTATAATCTCCTTATAAAACTCACCCGGAAGACCATCAGGGCCAGGCACTTTCCCACTCTGAAGTTGCTCAGCTACCTTCTGTATTTCCTGAACTGTCAAGGGGGCATTAAGGAGAGAGGCCTGTTCCAAGGTTACCCCTGGGAGGTCCAAGTTCTTAAAAAAGGGCTCCATTTTAGCCCTCCTGTCCTCGCAACCTTCAGACTGATACAATTCAGTGCAAACTCCGAAAAGCCTCATTAATCTTTTTAGAATTGTATGTAAGGACCCTGGCGCTGTCTCTGATTGCAGTAATGGATTGGGGAACGCTTTTTCCTAGTCAGGTACAAGAAATACTTTCCTGGCCTAGCCCCCCTAGCCTTTGTCTAGCAAAAGCAAGTTCTTTCTTTGCGTTTTGTGTCAGTATTGAATTTAAGGCTGCCCAGAGGGCTGTGATCCGCTGTAGCTTAGTTACTGAAGGCCGTGCAAAATGTGCCGCCTCAGTGGCTTCCAACCTTGTCTCAAGTAGACGCTGTTGTTCCTCCTTCTATCGTTTCCGGCTAGCCGAATAGGAAATAGCTAATCCCCTAGCAAAGGCCTTAGCAGTCTCCCATAGCATAGAAGACTACTAGCCGTGCCTGAGTTGATAGTCAAGAATTCCTGAAACCCCTTCAAAACATATTCCACAAATTTGGAATCCTTAAGGAGAAAAGGGTCCAAACGCCAGTGGCGTAAACCTAGCCCCTCACTCTTGGCCTTAACCTCCAAATATACCACCACGTGATCAGAGATAGCTATATTCCCAACTTTACAAACCATAATCGAATCCAGAAGGGCTGAGGGAGCCAGAAAGAAGTCAATCCTTATGTGACATTTATGTGGGTTTGAAAAAAAGGTGAAGTCCCTGCCGGTAGGGTGAAGACATTTCCAAATATCCACCAGCCTCAACTTCTCGCGTAAGTCAACCACCTGCTTGGCCTGCGAAGAAATAGTTGGGAGTCGAGGCATCCTGCCCACTGTCGGATCCAAAAGACAATTAAAATCCCCCCCTATAAATAATGTGCCGTGTTCCAAAAGCACTCAACTTAGAGAAAGCACTAATCAAAAATTTGAGGGGATGCGCCGGAGGACACTAGTTATTTAAAATGCCATATTTCTCCCCATGTATCAGGGCTTTAAGTATCACAAACCACCCCTGCTCATCTTTCACCTGCTCTAATAATGTGAACGGAAGATTTTTCTGAATAAGTACCGCCACCCCCCTACTTTTAGTAGTAAAGGATGAAAAGAATACCCAGTTATAACTCTCTGTTGTAATTTCAGGTATTCCCCATCATCAAGATGGATTTCCTGCAACAAAGCGATGTCAACGCTTTCTCTCTTAAGACTAGAAAGCACTTCTTTCCTTTTGACTTCCCTTAATGTTCCAGGTGCACCATTTAATAAGACACTCAGCCATATCCCCTTTCAGAGACCCTTGAACCCCTTGGAGGGAGAACCCTGCTTACAAAGCGCCGAGTACAAGTAAATAAAGACTCATGGAGTCGAAGAACTATATACACAAAAGCTACTCAATCATAACTATAACAACTATTACTACCAAAAAACTACAAAGAAAACCAACTATAAAACCTTGAATGGAAGACTCTTCCCCCTGCCCATAGAGGGCACTCATCCTATCCATCCCCTCCTTCACAGCTCCTTCAAACCCGGTCTGTATCCCAGGCTAAGACCAGAAAAAAAACAAGGAGATGATCCTTAAATCAATAGAAAAAATACAAAGTCAGGATGAGCACTCCACCCATCCCTGGCTTCATGTGACCCCTACTTGTGACTAAAAGAGAAACAGAACAAACAAAATAAAATAGGGTGAGACAACAAAGAACATCCACAAAATTTCCCAAAGAAAATCCAGTTATTAAAAAAAGGAACAACTTATTCAAAGGTTATTTCCCCCTTTCCAAAAAAGAAAATTTTTGGGAGAAAGAAAGGAATGAAAAAAAGGAAGGGAAAACATGGGGAAAGAAGGAAAAGAGAACAAACATTAACCATAGTCTTCTGGCCAGTTCATGTATTTTAAAGTGACTACAAAGTTTTTAGCTTTATCCGCTGAGTCAAATGTATAAACTGAGTCCTCGTGGCTGAAGTGGAGCACTGCAGGGTACCTCATGGAGTACTGGATGCCCAGGTTTCTCAGCCTCTTTTTAACTTAATCGAAGGACTTCCTCTTTCGGATTAAAGGTGCAGAGAAATCCTGGAAAAACATGATTTTTGACCCGTTGTACAGCAGTGCCTGTGGATCATTTCCCAGTAATCTAGAAGCTTCTATCACTTTTTGCTTGTCCTTATATGAGTGGAAGTGCTCTAGGACTGGGCAGGGGGGCTGCACTAACCCTGACCTGTGCACTGTAACCTGATAAGCCCTTTCAATCTGCAGCCTGCTGGACTCGATGTGAAGGCCCAAAAACTTCCGCAGCCAGCTTTCAAAGAAGCTGACTAGCTGCTCACCTTCAGGGAGCCCGACAATTCAGAAATTTATCCTCCTACCTCGATTTTCGAGGTCGTCGATATGGTCTCGCAAGGCCCGCATCTCTCGCTCCAGCATCTGGATCCGACTGGATGAGGACTCTATCGCAGCTTCCGAGGCCTTAGTTCAACCCTCCACCTCCTCCAGCCTCTCCCCGCGGCCCTGGATCTCCTGCTCATGCTTCTGCAGCATGGATGCAATAGGTTGGACTTGGGCCCGAATCTCCCCACAGATCTCCTCAATCGCAGCCCCAACTTTCAAGGTACGTCTCTCCATCACCGCAGCCAATTCCTGAGAGTCTGTCAGGTCCCCGGGGGGGTTCAGGAGAGGCTGCTGTTGCTGCTGTCTCTGGTATGCCTGGTGCTGTAGAGGAGTGTCCTTCCTGTTGCTGTTTTCTTGCTCCTTTTCCCTTTGGCATGTTCCCGCTCCCAAATATTAACAAATATGTGTTCCGTAAGGTTTTAAACTAATAATTCCACCACATAAGTTGGCCAGGGATGGCAAAAAACACCAGCATGCCTTGGCTGTTAGGCAGAGCTGTCCACAGCAGTTCTACAGAATCGCTGCCATCTTGCCGAGTCCCTGGGATTATCCTTATTCCCTTTCTTGGCCTGGTTTATTGCCAAGCACCAAATCCAATATGGCCTCCCCTCTAGTCAGCCTAGCTACATATTGAGTTAACGTTTTGGATCCAGTAATCCTGCTTCAGAAGCACTGTAAAACTGCTGTAGGCAATTCTGAAATCAGCTCTAATGTTTTTTTTAAGACCATATTCAGTTTGTAGGTCTACGTAGAACACAGAAGATTACATTTTAGAAAATGAAAGCACACCATTCTGCTTTGTCTGAAATGCCTTTGTCAGTACCATGACTGTCAATAGATAAATACACCAACGACAACACTACGATAATAGGATAAGCCAAACGGAGGACAGCCAGAGAATTTCTAGAGGCATGGCACTCATCCATGGGCTCCATCAATAAACACGCTGACCTAGATCTAATATACCGATCATTGCAATGAATAACCGGAACCGGCAACTGGAAGCAGCAAGAACAAACCAAATAAATTTCAGAAGGCACAGCACAACAGCACTTCACAGGAGGCTCCAAAACACTGGAGATGTCACGTAGACAGGGGACTAAATGCCCGCAAATCAATTTCCCAGCTAGTCGAACATACCCACAACTACGATAAATGCATGTTTCTAATTCAGGTCAAAATCAGATCAATGGAATCTGGAAAGTGAGTTTAAAAACAGTGTTTGTACACTTATCATACATCTTCCACTTCAAACTTTGGGATAGATTTTCACTATCAGATTGTTTCCATTTACGATAGTCTTTGTAGAACTGGCTCTGTGTTCCTTTACTTACCTTTTCGACTCTCCTGTTCGTTTCATCCTCACAGTCATGTAAAAATTTTCTGCAAACTTCTTCCCATCCATAGCCAAAAGGATCCACTGTAGGTTTGAAAAGAAAATAATGTGTGTTCTAACCAATGCTACAAGTTGAGCGTGGAACCCAGATCCTCTACAAATTTTTCAATCACTTTAGGTTCAAGTGAATGGGTGCAGTTTTGTAAAACAATCAAATTGGTAGGAGTTTCTCATTACATTGGAATAACTTTCTGAAAATAATTGCAAATGTTACTGGGATACTGTCAACAAGGAATCACCAGAGTTTGCTGAGCACTTCAGAGGCTATACCTAAGAGACACATGTTTTTCATTTTTTGCGTCTATAAACTGAAATGCAGTGGGACTGTGACACTAGAATACAAGGAAAGTTCTACAATTTGAAAAACAAATATTTCATATTTGTTGAGTTCTGCAACACAATGTTGGTTTTGAAAGTAAGAAGAGATTTGAGACAGAACAACACCAAGAAACTTCAAAGTTAAGGAAGTGCTGCCAGGGAACAACTCTCTGATTGGCTGAGCTGCAGAGTGTTTAAAAAAAAGCTGAGTGCCCAGAGTAGCAGACAGAGAAAACAAAACATCCAGAGACTGCATACTCATCTCTCTCTCTCTCTCTCTTACTCAGGAAAAAGAGAGAAAATTCCAGAAATCCTAAAAAAAGAAAGAGTTCATACATTCACCTGATCAACCAGCAAATTGAGGGACAATGATCACCATACAGACAACAGTGTCTCACTACTGCACAAGTCAAAAGAACTATGAGAGGAAAAGTATTTTCCACTTTGTGCTCTGAGCTGATCTTTGGAATTTTGTCTTCCACCCATAGAATCTGTGATAAACCCTTCATCTTTTGTCTGTCTTAAACATGATTGAGATAGAGTGAGAGAGAGAGAGAGAGAGAGAGAGAGACAGAATGTGTGTGTGTGTGTGTGTTTGGGGGTTTTGAAGGGGTATAATTTAATTTGAAGAATTAGAAGTCCTTTCTTACAGTATGTTACAATATATAGATTTATTATTTCTGTTAATGAAGAAGCCTGGGTCAGTCAGGCATATTGGGTTTTGATGATCTTATTGGAATTATTATAGAATTAGCACAGTTTGTGCTAATTTATGTAACAGTAGGTAAGATTATTGGTGAATTTTCCCCAGTTAAGACCACACAACTCACCTGTTAGCAGGTTATTAGGTTTAACAGTTGTAATTGGCCTTATGCTTCAGTTATTGGGGTAAGGCTGAAGGGAACAAGTTCTAGAAAAGTCACTTAAGAATCATGAGAATAGAAATTTCAAATATTATTGAATCAGATATAGAAATAAACAAGTGGTGCAGGATAAGATATGGGAAACATAATCTTGGCTGAATTTAAGCTTAAGGGAAGTGAAAAATGTAAGGCTGGCTAAGGGAACTTTGCAATAGCTGAGTAAGTAGGTGAAAAAGGCATAGCTGAGAGAACCAGAATTTGATGGGCTGAATAAAAGTGAAGACCATGATATTACGGAAATAAAAACAGGTACTCTTCATGATAGATAAGAATACGAAAATAGTCTACAGTTATAGTACAGAAATTTTTCAGCCCACTGCATTTATCCCTTTCACTGCTTCTTCCTATGATTAGATTAGATTAGATTTTAGATTAGATTAGATTACAGTGTGGAAACAGGCCCTTCGGCCCAACAAGTCCACACCGCCCCGCCGAAGCGAAACCCACCCATCCCCCTACATTTACACCTTACCTAACACTACGGGCAATTTAGCATGGCCAATTCACCCGGCCCTGCACATCTTTGGACTGTGGGAGGAAACCGGAGCACCCGGAGGAAACCCACGCAGACACGGGGAGAACGTGCAAACTCCACACAGTCAATCACCTGAGGCGGGAATTGAACCCGGGTCTCTGGCGCTGTGAGGCAGCAGTGCTAACCACTGTGCCACCGTGCCGCCCACGTCCTATGCTTTTAGGACTTCTCTTTTTAGAAACTTTTAGAAGCTATTATGGATTTTGCTTCCACCAACTCTCTCAGGTACCATATTCCATTTATTAAGAATCTTTTACATACAGAAAATTTCCCGATCTCTCCTTTTAGCTTAAGAGATAGCAGATTTAATGAAGATATGGAGAAATTACTTGTCTCAAAGAGCCATGAATCTGGAATTCACTGCCCTAAAGTGCAGTGGATGCTGGGAAATAGAGTAAATTTAAGGAGGTGAAAGACAGATTTTTAAGGGTTGAATGGTTATGGAGAGCAGGTGGAATAACAGAGAACAAAGAAAATGTACAGCCCAAGAACAGGCTCTTTGGCCCTCCAAGCCTGAGTCGATCCAAATCTACTGTCTAAACCTGTCGCCCAATTCCTAAGCATCTGTATCCCTCTGCTCCCCGCCCTCTCATGCATCTGTTCCAGACACATCTTAAATTAATCTACTGTGCCTGCCCCTACTACCTCTGCTGGCAATGCATTCCAGACAGCCACCACCCTCTGTGTGAAGTACTTGCTGCGTGTATCCCCCTTAAACTTTTCACTTCTCACCTTGAAAGTGGGACCTCTCGTTATTGAATAACAAGGAATAAGAGGATAGTGCAGTTGAGGCCAAGAATGAGATCAGCCATAATCATATTGAAAGGTGCAGCAAGCATGGCTGGCTATATTGCCGAGACCTGCTCCTAGTTCTTAAGTTCTTCTGGTGACGATCTTAAAACTATGCCCTGTTATATGTAGGCAGTGCACCACTACATATTTGATTAATTAGATCTTATTTATTAAAGATCTATTCAAGCACAGACAGGTTTTGTCTAAATTATCAACTTAGTATATGTTAGGTAACAATGATGCGCAAAATATCTCAAGCACATACTTCTTCCTCTGAGAAAACATGAATTCACAGATTTGTACAACAGTAGCAAAGAATCATAGTGTACAAGTAACCTACACAATTGTTTTTGAGAAAAGGGCATTACAAATTTGAGACAAAAGACTTAAGCACTCCAGTTATTCCAATGCAGATTTACCTTACCTTTAAATGTAATGAAGAGTTCAGTTATTAGACCTTTGTGTGGTACTTTGACAACATGGCATTTCATTTCCACATCAGTTATTCTGCAGGTCAGGTCAGCAATTAGCTCCTTCTCCACTGATTTGAACTTACGGAAAAAACGGCTATTGGAAGGATCATGGCATTCGTGAGTGTGATAACGAGTTGAAAACTTGAATGAATAGTCAGGTTCACGGAAGCCTAGAAGATTTAAATTAATAGGTTTCTTTGTGATAACTATTAGAAAATAAATAAAGGTGAACAGTCACGTAACAATATACTGACAACCTGCTATGCAACAACAATTTGCTACCATCGCCAGCTCACCTGCACTCACAAGCTCATTCCCAACCCATAGCTATTACAGGGCTCCAAAGGGTACATACAGGAAGAATGTTTCTTCAATTTGGAAGTCTAGATCCAAGGGATAGTCTCAGAATAAGTAGGTAGCTTAGGGTTGAGAATGAGAAAGGATTTCTTTTATCAGAGGGTGCTGAATCTTTGGAATTCTCCAAAGAGGGTTGCAGAGGCTCAGTTTGAGACACATATCAATAGATATTAAGACATATCAATATTAAAGCTATCAAGGGATATGGTGATAGTACAGGAAAATGTCACTCGGGTAGGAGATCAGATGGCGGAACCAGCTGATCATGTGTCTGAATGCCCTGTTATACAGCTGGGAGATTACAGATTGTTGTTGAATATAATTCTACAGTTGCAAATGGTGCACGCAACGCATAGATTCCCATATTCTGTATTTGTTCCATTTGGCATGGTGATAGTGTCACGCAGCACGATGGAGGGTATGCTTCATTTGAAGCTGAATCTTTATTTCTACAGGCACTGTGCTGTTGTCACTCCTACCAGTACTGTCATGGGCAGATATATGTGTTGAATTGAGTGATGAAGATGAGAGTGAGAAGGTTTTCCCTCCTGTTAGTTTTTTCACCACCTACCGCAGGCTAAGCAATTTGCTCTGAAATTGGCTAACTTGATCAGTAATAGTGATACTAAGCTTCTCTCGGTTTTGGGCACTACAGTCCCCGATCAAGAGTACATTATGTGTTCTTGTTACTCTTGGTGCCTCTACCAAGTGGAGAAGTACAGATATAGCAATTGTAACTTCCTAACTGTATTCCACTGTGTGATGACCACTTGTGGTCTGTTCTGTTAATGAGACAAAACATACTCAGGGATGGTGGTGGTGTTGTTTTGGAGATTAGCTGCAAATTATGATTAAGTAAGTTTGGTTATATCATGTTAATGCTTAATACTTCTGTGGGACAGCCCTCCTAATCACAGTACAAGTATCCAGACATTAATGAGATGGACTTTATAAGATGCTACACCTGTAAACTGAACTGCTGTGCTTGCCAGGATTGGCAAAATTAGCATCTACCATAAAAAAAACTGGGAAATACTTTAAGAACTAGTATTACATTTCACAGTACATGGAGCAAACTTCCGAATGAACTGTGGTGAAAAATGCAGTCTAATCATTTGAAATACAGGTTGAAATACAACAGGCAGAGAGTGCCTTTGTCATTTCCAGTGTCTAGTTCAATGCCCAGTGGTATGTTCAGCTTTATATTTATTCAGCTTTTTTGGTAGTGGCTTGCTATATCATTCCTGTGGTCAATCAATAGATAATCAGATTGCTGAAGAACTGGAGTCACAAAAATTCCAGACTGGTTGGGAACTTTGACTTTCTTTTCTATGTACCAGGCTTTTATGGCATCTAAGAAATAAAAGCAAATTGCTGGAAAAACTCAACAGCTCTGGCAGCATCTGTGGACAGAAATCACATTTAATGTTTATGGTTTAGTGACCCTTTTTCAGAATTTTTATGACCCTTTTTCAGTAGTTACATGATCATCATTATTCAGGCTTGTCTTTTAAGCTCACATCTATCAACTGCTCAGCTTCACTGAGAACTCACTAACACCTACAGCTCACCCCCAACTACAGTTCAATTCTATTGAGAACTCATCCTACCTACAGCATGCATCTGTGACAGTCTAGCATCATCAATAACCCAATAATACAGCTGGCTACCACTCCTGATAACTCAGCCGCAAGTAGAGGACAGGAACTGCCAGATCATTAATACCACACTCTAGTTAGTAGTGTAAAGATGACATATCAGAGAGATGACATATATTACTTTTCTTATTTCAGGGAGAATCAAACCATGCTGCATTGCTTTAGAGGAACCTAGAAATCAACTGGCACATGACAGAGGTGAATAAGTATTAAGCATGGATCACTTCAGAATCAGCTGTGTGTGGAACTGGAGTTGTTGATGTAATTAAGCTTTCAAACAATCTGACAGTTTTCAATTCATATTTACTGATACTGTTTACTTTCATTTAAAAAAAATTGAATTCCATTCAGTCTGAAATATCATTATTAGATTTGAACCATTGTGTTCTGGATTATTAACCTTGTAATACAGCCACTACAGTAGTACTTGCTGCGAGAACACTGAAAAAGTGTAAATGAGCATGCAATGCAATCTATACCAAGGATTTCAGTGTCAGTGAAATGGAGATAGCGAAACTTTATGAAACATTAAAAATATAACATGCAGGTAGCTGAGCAGTCCAGTCTATTGTGAGTCTATTTTATTCCTCAGGAACCTGTTAAACTTAAATGAAATGGTCCTGAATCTCCCTAAGAGATGTTCTGATGCAGTAATTCAATGGGAGATGAACAATTCCCAGGAAAACAACATTAAACTGTTAACTGTGTTAACTCTAGGAAATATGGCAGAATATCAGGAGATCCTCTATGTAAATATTGGCTTCTTATATTTTCACTGGTATAATTTGGGCTCACTGCAATTGACTGAGAACAATATGGCCCAAATTCTCTTTGTAAAGTCAGATCCTGTGTATGAATAGTTCCGCTGCAGTATAGAAACATGCTCTTTGTCTTTCACCCAGTATTTACCATATACTGAGAACTTCATATCAAGGAATAGCTCCTTGTTCTTCTCAACATCCTTGTAGGAAACTGTGCATGTATAATCTCCTGACATGAATTTGTCAAAGGATCTCAGTACAAGGCTTCCTGTTTCAGATATCCTCACATAAGGCTCCCCTAAAAAGGAACACATAAGATCTACTGTTAGCATAAAACTCTGTAAAATTAATAATTCTCAAAGGATTTGCAATACTGACTCCACTAACACCATGGGAGTACTAGCTTCAGTTTATCAGGAAACTTCGACAACAAGAGTGACTGCAGCTATTACAAAGCTGAAGGAATTATTAAATAACACTGTTTTGGAACACAAAGTAAACTGGATGTCAAATATCATGCAGCCAAAGGATGAGATGATGTTTATGCAACATAGTTGAGTTTCAGTTATTTTGGACCAAAGGCAGGTATCTCTCTGAGTACTTCACTTAATAGGTCAAAAGATGAAGCAATTTAAATTGGGAAAGGACACAAGATGATGTTTTGAGCAAACTTCATTCTTGGAAGAGCACATTTGCAGGCCATCACAAGGCTGGCATTTCAAGAACTACAGCTGGTCTGATGCAATAAACAAGGAAAATAGTAAAAGTGAGCAATTAGTGATTTCAACATACTTTCCAAGAAGCCCTCTTCTCTGACATGTTGACTCTTACTGTCACCATAAAAATTCCCTCACTCGTTCTTTTCCAACACTCAACCTAATCCTCTCTTGGAAATTTTGCTCACTGGCAAGGCAATTTGTCTCCAATTTCTTCCTTTTCAATACATCCAAAACTCCCATCTCACAATTATCAACCTAACCTGGCACTATTACCAGTTAAGATCCTCCTAAGAACCACTACTGTTCTCCTCTTTTCTTGTCTATCTGCTACTCATTATTAAAATCGTCCGTGTCTAAATCAGTTCATCATGTGCACTAATTCCAACTCCCACCCCTTATCTCAAACCCAACCTGTCAAAATGCTTGTTGAACATTAAGTCATAGATTGCTGACATTATGTGAATGGACACCAAAAAGACTACAGCCACCATTTAAAATAAACCAGACCATTTTAACTTGCTGAGGCAAGAGTGCAGGGGTATGAATCGTAGTTTTTTAAACAGTGATAATTGATAAGTTATTTATAACACATCTCTCCCAATGTTCAATGTGTGTGATCCAGTGTTGCCAAGGTTACGTTTTTGACCGAAGTCATGACTATAAACTGAGCTCCACACCTATTATCAGGAACTTATTTTTTTGCCATATCACTATTTATGGTGCAGTGCTAGTGTGCCTACCTGAGAGTCATGAAGACTGGGATGCAGTCTGGAAGTTTGTCTCAGTACATCTGAACAGATTGATTTAAAACTATTTACAATATTGCCTCCTTGTGTTGATAGCCTAGTCATGTGTGTTAAAACCTGCATTCTTGCTTTTGTCATCTCTAGAACCTCCAAGAACACATCCAATGTGTTTATTGGATCGGATGCTGCAGAGGCATCCCTGATGACAATTTAAAACAGGTAAGATCCCCTGACTATATTAATAAAGGCCAAGGTGTGTTCTGAAATCCAAACAGGAAATGGCTGTACGGGGCAGAAGTATGTGTTAGCCTAATCTATATGTCATCTAACCAGTGTTAAGTTTTTAAAGAAATCATGGGAGGTCACTACCTAAAACAGGTATTACATTTTTTTTGAAAAAGGCTGCCAGCCGCAGCTTGGTCCCTGCAAACTGGACTCACTTTAGATCTTTCGAGAGAATTCCAGCCTGCTGATCTTCCATATCCCTTAAACTCACATTCTGCAATTGGACAAGCTGCATCAGGGTAATCAATAAACAAAACTGGGAATGAATTTGCCTTAATCCTGCCACCAGCCTCTTTAAGCACATGCAAAGCCTCTTATGGTTCCTATCCCTGGGACCGGGAGGCCTGGGTTCAAGCTCCCCCTGCTCCAGAAATGTGCAATAACATTTCTGAACATTGATTAGCAAAATATGTAAGCACATATATAGATCAGATAGTACTTTGTGGGTTTTATCAAGATCGGATGCTGTAGTGCCTGCTGAATATGGATCAGATTGTTCAGTCTATGTTATATCCAGATTGGGTTGTTTGGTGTGTGCTGTATCTGGATTGGGCATGATCTATGTGCAGATTGATTGCTGGCTGTCCTTGATGGAGTCCTAATGTCCACCTCAACACGTTCCACCATGCCCAAAATTCAACCACCAGTAATCTGTCCTGCAATATTAACTTTCTAACCATTCTATTCCTCAACAATTTATATCAGCTCCCATCACAGAAAGCACTGGAGTCAAATAGCTCAGTATTTCCATCAATGCATTGTTCTTCCAATCGCTACAAATTTCTCAAGCCGATCAGTGTATTCATTATCTCTCAAACGTTATTGTTCATTGCCCATGTTCTGACACAGTTTTAAGACATTTTGAACCTCTATTCTGGACCCTTCACTTAAATCTTCGATAAAGCCTTTAATTACACCTGATCTCTCCCTTCAAGTCTCAGCATTCGTTCTAATATAGATATTAACATGTGGAGTAGAATACCTCCTTTATAGCACAAGTAACGGTAATGTTTAACCTGAGGATCACTATACTTCAGGTTAGGGTAAGGTTGAGAAAGCAAAACTTTCATGAAGACTTCAATCGATACAGAAATTAAATGCATACTGCTGGTGTCACATTGCATCAGAATACAGCTGTCCAACCAACTGAGCTAACTAACCCTCAGGTACTGTATATGCAAATTGTTAATAATAATTAAGAAGATGTAACTATATCACTGTATAGGGGGGGATTTTAATACAATTCCTTTACCAGCAATGCTAGATATAACCGCCAAGTAAAATAGTCGAATACAGTCCACAGTGATTGGCTAATAGGCAACTTAAACATGTATTTCATAAAATATATACAGAATGACCCATATGCCAGCACTGTTTGCAAAAGGGCCAATGTGTATGTTGTGGAACCAACTGCATGGACACTGAGATAAAACAAAAATCAAATATATAAAGCTAGAATTCTAATCACTTACCCAAAAATCATTGTTCTGAAACTTAACTGTATATGTCAGTATGTTATTTCACGGTGACAGACCATTATAATCAGACCAGAGTAATCTTTCACAGGCAGGAACATTGCCAATTTCTGGCCTCTCCTTAAGCTAGCACCATTTAGAACAAATGTCCCTTTTCAGTGCCGATTTCGTTGACAATAACTAACTCAGTAACAACCACAATGAATTTGGGATTGTTTTGAAACTATGGCACAATTCTAAGTTGGTGTGATGTGGTAAACAGTGATATTATGGTGGTGTACATTTCTACTAATGTAAGCTGTACAATGTAGATTATAACTTTCAGTAACATGTGGGTGCTTTAGGAACAACCATTATAATTCAAACCAGTGATAGGATCTAGAATATGGAGAAAACACTTCTCGAAAATTTTAGTTACCTGATAGGATTAATTGATGCTATACTGTAAATTTATACGAATGTTGCTGAGTCAGTATTTACAAAAACATTGAGTTATAAATAAATTATCTTAAAAATTTTTATAACCAGAATTGGTTCAACATCTCCACTCAATAAATAAGTTGCACTTATCTCATTAAAAGGGATCAAAACAGGAAATGCGCCCAAACTCCCTGCAATTGTACTTTAATATATAACCTCATAGCAATATTATGATATTTCAAAAGTAGCTAAGTGCAGTAGAATTAATAATTATTTAGAAATCATACTTTTCAAAAATACCACTCTTGAATAGTTAACCATTCCCCTTCTCTGCTCTACTCCTGGTTCCGTTAGATGCACTCAAGGTCCACGTGCTCTGGAAAACCTTTCATGTTATACTACACCTTTGTAAAAAGACCACTCAGACAGCAGGTTCTTGTTGTCCGTATGAATTCGCCCTTTAAAGATTTTTGGGATGTTTTGCTGTGCCAAAAGTGTCGTAAACAGGTAATTGTTATCTTGTGAAGACACAGTGCATTCCTTTTAAAACTTATTTTCTGTACTTATATCTTAGAATGTTACATTCTTAATGCCCAAAGCAGAAATACTGTGGTAGCATTGTGAAACGGTTGCACGGTGTTTCACAAAAAAATTCACTGGAAAATTTGAACATAAAATGAAAAAGTGTAGTTTTCAAATAAAATTCACAACCAAATGAAATGTTGTGCACTCTTTGAGGACTTGAGGGTGTCATACTTCATGTCTCATGGCACTTTGCTACTGCGTTACAGGGCAGGATTTTTTTGGATGGCAGAGTTTCTGTAGAATTGTTGTGATATACATTTCCACTGATTACAGCAAGAAGATTAATATTAAGGATCACTAACCGCAGATAAGACTTCTATCTTCATTTACAGAGCTCCAGCAGAGCCAATGATAGCAACCAAGGGCTGCGACAAGCAGTTCCCAGGTCCTGCAGCCTGAATCAGATGTGGGGCGGGGTTTAAGGTTGTGGTGGTGGTGGTCTTACTGCAGAGATATGAAGCTTTGGGATGTTGGAGAGGTAATGATCAAGAGATGGGGTGAGGACCAAACCTAATAGGGGTGTGGTCATCGACCAATGTGGAAAAGGGAGTCCTTAAGGGATGTTTTACTGACATACATCCCCGTCCCCTAAGCAGTGAGATCTGTTAGGCTTCCTTCTGTCCCCAAGTATCACCCACCAGCATCGGAATCTCCATATCCCTCATTCTGTGAAAGAACAATAAACCTGACCATTGAAGCTTTAAATGACGGCCTATCTGCCATTCTCTGCAGCAGAGAAATCCAAGTATTAATAACTTTCCAAATGAAGACATTTCTTCTAATTTTCAATCTAAGGATCAGCCCTTATCTTTACACAATGCCCATGTTTTGAATTCCCTAACTAGCAGAAACCTTTCAGTGTCTACCCTGGCAAATGACTATAGTGAGATTATCTCTCATTTTTCTAATTCTGGGATTAGTTATCCAGAACATCAGGCTCTAATGTTCTGGGGACATGGGTTTGAATTCCACCATGGCAGGTTTTTAAAAATTTAATCATGAGATATGAGTGTTGCTGGCTGGGGCAGAATCTACTGTCCATGCCTAGTAGCCCCTTGAGTAGATGATGGTAAGCTGCCTTCTTGAATCACTGATGTCCATGTGCTGCAGGTTGACCTACAATGCTGTTATGAAGGGAGTTCCCCAATTTGGACTCAATGACACTGAAGGAACTGTGATATATTTCCAAAGTGACACAGTAGTTAGCACTGCTGCCTCACACTCTCTTCTAACCTCTTCTGTCAGGCAGAAGATACAGATGCCTGAACACCTGCACCAGTAAGTTCAAGGACAACTTCTTCCTGACCTTTATAAGACTATTGAATGAACTTTCTAGCCTCAAATACTGCTGATCTAGCTAATGTTGATCTCTCTTGTATGCCCTGTGCAATGTTACCCCCGTGCCTTTGTCTAAGGGGTGGCATGATGGCTCAGTGGTTAGCACTGCTGCCTCACAGCACCAGCGTCCCAGGTTCGATTCCAGCCTCGGGTGACTGTCTGTGTGGAATTTGTACATTCTCCCCGTATCTGCGTGGCTTTCCTCTGGGTGCTCCAGTTTCCTCCCACAGTCCAAAGATGTGTAGGTCAGGTGAATTGGCCATGCTAAATTGCCTGTAGTGTTAGGTACATTAGTCAGAAGGAAATGGGTCTGGGTGGGTTACTCTTCGGAGGGTCGGTGTGGACTGGTTGGGTCGAAGAGCCTGTTTCCACACTGTAGGGAATCTAATCTAAATTTTTGTTCTGTACATCATTGCTTACTGTGACCTGCCATACTGCTCGTAAACAAAGTTTTTCATTGTACTTCGGTACACATGACAATAAATAAATCAAAATTCAATAAATAAAGAGACCTGGAGCTGGACTTAATGTAGCATGTTGTGGCTCTTCATTGAAGGAGAGGCTGCATACCAGTCTCCCAGTGGTGAGCTACAACTAGGTGAGGAAGAATGAATCGGCTTCCTTCTTGTTAATCCCCTGTCAGTTGGTCACAACATGTTATTTATTTTTAACCTGTAGCTACCACATTTCAATTAAAACATAGTATTAGTTAAAACTAACAAGCTAATTACAAGGTTTGCTTGACATGGATATAAGAGAGGCAAGTTTTACCCACTGACTCCAAGAAAATTAAAATGCAACATCAAACACATGCACACACATAAACATAGGTAAAAGGAGAGTGTCTAGTATGCACAAAGGCTATGCAATTCAAAAGTACTCAAAGTCTTTGAACTGTTAAATTTTTAATCGGAGACCACAATTGTTTAGTTGTTGACTTGTGGTAAAATTTGTAGATAACTTTGATTTCTTCGTGCATGGATATTTTCTCAATTTACGTTTCCACTTAATGTTGTCTTTAGAGAGGCTGAGAGAAATGGAGAATGAGAAGTTTCCAAAACTTTTGCTTCAAATTCCTTTTCTCTACTTTCTGTTCTGCCAAGCAGCTGCTATAATATATTCACATGTCTAGCTCCTTTGTCTTTCCAAGCCAGCAAATTAGGTGACACATTCATTTTCCAATATATGAAATCATATAAATATGAATTAAAATTTGCTGATGCTCAATTGCCTGGTTTTAATGTTGTTATAAAATATGGTAATTTCACATGAATCTCCCTGACTTGGTTTTTTCTGTGGTCAGCCATCTTAGGTCAGTATTTGTTCTTTTTAAAAAAGTATTTTAGTCTGTGAAAGACCTCAGGTGTAACAGTGAGATGATGGAAGCTAAAATTTTATAGTCTATATTCAACCAACTGATGGAAGAATCCTGTGATTAAGATAGAAGCAGAAATGGGCCCATGGAAGAAAGATGTCTGTTGATGGTATTTTGTTAATGTAGTTCATTTTTAAAATACTCATTCATTGGATGTGGGCATCTTTTATTGCCTGTCCCAAGTTGCCCTTGGGAAAGTAATGGTGAGCTGACTTCCTGAACCTGTCCAGTCCATTTGGGGTAGATGCCTCTAAAACATTGTTAGGAAGCTCAGGGTTTTAAGCCGGTGACACAAAAGGAATAACCAGATATTTCCAAGTCAGAATGGTGAGTGGCTTAGGGGGTACTTGTAGGTGGTTCACCTGTATCCATCGCCCTTGACTTTGTACAGGGTATTAAGTCTCGGTTTGAAAGGAACCTTTTTAGAAGCCATGGTAAATTTCTACCATCTTGTAGATGGTATACATTGCTTCTACTGAGCATTATTGAACCAGTTGACATCAACCATTCTTGAGCTCACCAGATTTAGTGATAGTTCAGTGAATGGCATGTTTTCCCATACCTCCAGAAATCGTCCAGGCAAATCCAGCATTTAGAAAGAGCATGGCCATCATCCCTTACCTTCCCCACCCACACGCTCATGTGATCTCTCCCCATATCCTCACGCCATACTCACTCACCTAGCCTAGGTGCCTCGGCAATCCTAGGCTCTCCAAATGCATTCTTGGCACTGATACCCATAGTACTGATTGTCATGGGAGGCTGCTGACCTTGGATTAGCTCGGAGCTCTGGATGTACATATTTCTTCACCTTGGCACCTAAATTTGAAGAAAGCCTGATCGTGGCAACAGTCAGACTACCCATCAGAAGCACTATGGGTTTCCCACTGCTTCTCCATCTGGTAAATTCCACCCCTAGGTCAAGTGGTCAAAAGTTATATCAAAGGTAGATCTTAAGCAGTGACTTAAATAAGAAAAAAGTGAGACGAAGGTGGAGGGATGAGGAAACCAATTCAAAAACTCTTGGTCGAAGCAATTAAAGAAATGGCCACTAATGGTGGACAAATCATTGATATAGTATCAAGAAAGGCAGTTGTCTTGGCATCCCTGGGAACAACACTGTCAACCAGCTCAAACGTAAAATATAACTATTTACCACGACCTGATATTTTTCTGTCCTTAAGTAATTTTATTTCTATCCAAGTTTTAGTGGCTCACCTACTGCATGAACCACAACTGTGTTAACCAGACCTTTATGTAGTACTTTGACAAATGCTCTGTTATATCTATATAGTCAATTTCCAGTGCATTCTCTTCATCAATCTTCACTGTCAATTTGTTTAAAAATACAATTTAATTAGTCTAGCACACCACTTCTTACAAATCCCATTAACTCTTCTTAATAAACTCAAACTTTTTCAGGTGACTGTTGATTCTTTTTCCACAATTACGGGTTCTAAAACCTTACCCATTATTTTTGTCAAACTAACTGACCTCGTTAAGATTATCCTTAAAGCCTTTCTCAAATAAGGGTTTCACATTTGCCCTCTCCAATTCTTTGAGATTTTCACATACCTAGGGAACATTAGAAGATTATGGGAAACCTTTGTACTGTCTCCATTCCCACTTCATTTAAAAATCTGATGTCAGCCATTCAAAACCAGTGACTGACTTACTCTCAGTCTATCCACTTTTCCAGTTCCTATTGCTGATTAGTTCCAGAATTATGCCTACCACCTTGCTTCTATCAGCATTCTGACAGCCTTCTTTTCCTTAATGAGTACTTTGTGGTTAGTAAGTTCACTGGCCGGCATGGTGGCACAGTGGTCAGCACGAGACCCGGGTTCAATTCCCGCCTCAGGCAACTGTCTGTGTGGAGTTTGCACATTCTCCCAGCGTCTGCATGGGTTGCCTCCGGGTGCTCCGGTTTCCTCCCACAGTCGAAAAATGTGCGGGTTAGATGAATTGGCCATGCTAAATTGCCCATAGTGTTAGGTGAAGGGGTAAATGTAGGGGAATGGGTCTGGGTGGGCTGCTCTTTGGAGGGTCGGTGTGGACTTGTTGGGCTGAAGGGCCTGTTTCCACGCTGTAAGAAATCTAACCTAAAGCTTTACATAGTTAAAGCATAAGTTTTGCAATCACAATTATGGTTTATGACTAAATTTGTGAAAACACAGATGGCAGAAAAGGAAATCTTACAAAGCACACAACTTAGACAAATGTAATGGGTGGAGTATCTCTCAAGAACACTGGTTTCTTGCTTAGACAGTGCTTTACAAGATTCTATAAATGGGCAAATCAAACTATTACAACGAAAGTTGGAAGTATATACCGATTTCTTTGGAGTCCCAATTCCCACAGATCATAATAAATTTGAAATTTAACCAAATTGACAATATAGCTATTTATTATGTCTCAGACAATATCTAATTTAATCTTAGGAACAATTCAGCCAAGTTTCCTTTACATAGAACATTACAGCACAGCACAGGCCCTTCGGCCCTTGATGTTGCGCCAACCTGTGGAACCAATCTGAAGCCCATGCAACCTACACTATTCCATTATTGTCCATATGTCAAAGACCATTTAAATCCCTTTAAGGTTAGTGAGTCTACTCTGTTGCAGGCAGTGCGTTCCATGCCCCTACTACTCTGAGTAAAGAAACAACCTCTGACATCTGTCCTATATCTATCACCCCTCAATTTAAAGTAAAGTCCCCTCATGCTAGTCATCACCATCTGAGGGAAAAAGCTCCCACTGTCCAAAGTATATAACCCTCCGATTATCTTATATGTCTCAATTAAGTCACCTCTCAACCTTCCTCTCTCTAACGAAAACAGCCTGAAGTCCCTCAGCCGGAACTTGTAAGACCTTCCCACCATGCCAAGCAACATCCTAGTATATCTCCTCTGAACCCTTTCCAAAGCTTCCACATCCCTCCTATATTGCGGTGACCAGTACTGTACGCAATACTCCAAATATGGTCGCACCAGAGTTTTGTACAGCTGCAGCATGATCTCACAGTTTTGAAACTCAATCCCCCTACCAGTAAAAGCTAACACACCGTATGCCTTCTTAACAATCCAATCAACCCGGGCGGCAACTTTCAAGGATCTATGTACCTGGACACCAAGATCTCTGCTCATCTACACTACCAAGAATTTTACCATTATCCCAGTACTCTGCATTCTTGTTACTCTTTCCAAAGTGAATCACCTCATACTTTTCTGCATTAAACTCAATTTGCCACCTCTCAGCCCAGCTCTGCAGCTTATCTATGTCCCTCTGTAACCTACAACATCTTTCGTCAATATCCACAACGCTACCGACCTTAGCGTCATCCACACATTTACCATCCCATCCTTCTATGCCCTCAAGCAGGTCATTTATATAAACGACAAACAACAGTGGAACCAAAACAGATCCGTGCGGTACCCCACTAGTAACTGAACTCCAGGATGAATATTTCCCATCAACCACCACCCTCTGACTTCATTCAGCTAGTCAATTTCTGATCCAAACCACTAACTCATCCTTAATCCCATGCCTCCATATTTTGTACAATAGCCGGTCATGGGAAACATTATCAAACGCCTTACTGAAATCCATATACGCCACATCAACTGCTTTACCCTCATCCATCTGTTCTGTCACCTTCTCAAAAATTCAATAAGATTTGTGCGGCACAACCTACCCTTCACAAAACACTGTTGACTATCCCTAATCAAATTATTCGTCTCTAGATGATTATAAATGCTCCCTCTTATAATCCTTTCCAATACTGTACCCACAACCAAAGTGAGGCTCACAGGTCTATAATTTCCAGAGTTGTCTGTACTCCCCATCTTGTACAAAGGAACAACATTTGCTATCCCCTAGTCTTCTGGCACTATTTCTTTAGACAATGATGACATATAGATCAAAGCCCAAAGGCTTGATAATCTCCTCCCTGGCTTCCCAGAGAATCCTAGGATAAATCCCATCTGGCCCAGGGGACTGACCTATTTTTACACTTTCCAGAATTTCTACCACCTCCTCCTTATGCACCTCAATCCCATCAGGTCTAGTAGCCTGTATCTCAGTATTCTCCTTGCCACATTGTCTTTTTCTCGTGTGAATACTAATGAAAAGTATTCATTTAGCACTTCCCCTATCTTGTCTGACTCCATGCACAACTTCCCACTACTATGCTTGATTGGCCCTAATCTTACACTAGTCATTTTTTTATTACTGATATAGCAAAAGAAAGCCTTAGGGTTTTCCTTGATCCTATCCGCCAATGACTTCTCATGATGGCTCCATCAGCTCTTCTTAGCTCTCTTTAGGTCGTTCCTGGCTAACTTGTAACTCTCAAGTACCCTAACTGAGTCATCACATCTCATTCTAACATAAACCTTCTTTTTCCTCTTGACAAGAAATTCAATTTCCTTAGTAAACCATGGCTCCTGCGCTCAAAAACTTCCTCTCTGCCTGATTGGTACATATTTATCAAGGACCCGCAATAGCTGGTCCTTGAATAAGCTCTAAATTTCAATTATGCCCATCCCCTGCAGTTTTTTTTCCCATCCTAAATCTCGCCTAATTGCATCACAGTTGCTTTTCCCCTAGCTATAACTCTTGCCCTGCCGTATATACTTACCACTTTCCATTACTAAAGTAAACGTAACCAAATTGCAGTCACTATCACCAAAGTGCTCACCTACCTCCAAATCTAATACCTGGTCAGGTTCATTACTCAGTACCAAATCTAATATGGCCTCGCCCCTTGTTAGCCTGTCTACGTACCGTGCAGGAAACTCTCCTGCACACATTGGACAAAAACTGACCCATCTAAAAGTACTTGAACTATAGTATGCCCAGTCGTTATTTGGAAAGTTGAAGTCCCCCATAACAACTACCCTGTCACTCTCGCTCCTGTCAAGGATCATCTTTGCTATCTGATCCTCTACATCTCTGGAACTATTTGGAGGCCTATAGAAAACTCCCAACAGGGTAACCACTCCTTTCCTGTTTCTAATGTCAGCTCAAACTACCTCAGTAGACGAGTCCTCAAACATCCTTTCTGCAATCGTAATACTGTCCTTGACTAACTGTGCTACACCACCCCCTCTTTTACCATTTTCTCTGTTCTTACTGAAATATCTAAATCCTGGAACCTGTAATAACCATTCCTGTCCCTGCTCTACCCATGTCTGAAATGGCCACAACATCAAAATCCTAGGTACCAACCCAAGCTGCAAGTTCACCCACTTTATTCCAGATGCTCCTGATGCTGAAGTAGACACACTTCAAACTAACTTCTTGCCTGCCGGTGCCTTCTTGCGATCTTGAAGTTTAAATCTGACTTCACTACTCTCATCCTACCGTATACTCGAACTACATTTTTGGTTCTCACCCCCCTGTTGAATTAGTTTAAACCCACCTAAAGAGCATTCGCAATTTCACCCCCCCTGGATATTGGTGTTTCTCTGGTTCAGGTATAGATCATCCTGTTTGTAGAGGTCCCACCTACTCCAGAGTGAGCCCCAAATATCCAGTTACCCAAAATCTTCCCTCAAGCACCATTCCTTAAGCCATGTGTTCAACTCCTCTTTCTCAGTAAGCCTTGTCTCGCTAGCATGTGGCACGGGCAACAAACCAAAGATAACAACTCTGTTTGTTCTAGCTCTAAGCTTCCACCCTAGTTCCCTGAATTTCTGCTTTAAATTCCCATCTTTCTTCCTACCTATGTCATTGGTGTCTATGTGGACCACAACTTCGGGTTGCTTCTCCTCCCCCTCAAGGATCCCGAAAACATGATCAGAGACATCATGAACCCTGGCATATGGGAGGTAATACACCAACCATGAGTCTCTCTTATTCCCACAGAAATTCATGTCTGTCCCCCTAACTATGGAGTCCCCAATGACTAATGCTCTGCTCCTTTTCCCCTTTCCCTTCTGAGCAACAGGGACAGACTCCGTGCTAGAGACCTGTTCCCCATTGCTTACCCATGGTACGTACCTCTCATCCCGCCTCCATCAATAGTATCCAAAACTGTAATACTTGTTGTTGAGAGGAATGGCCACAGGGGATCTCTGCACTTCTGCTGGTTCCCTTTCCATGCCCGATGGTAACCCATCTACCTTCATCTTTTATCTGAGGTGTGGCTACCTCTTTGTAACTCCTCTCAATAACCCCCTCCGCCTCCCAAATGATCCAAAGTTGATCCAGCTCCAATTCCCTAAAACGGTTTTCGAGGAGCTGGAATTGGGTGCAATTCCCACAGATGCAGTCAGCAGCGACACTACTAGTGATCCTTACCTCCCACATTCTGCAGGAGGAACTTTGTCAATAAAGAATAATCAGTTTCTTAAAAATAAAACTCAAGCAAACATACAAAGCTTATTGACAAAAAAAGGACTTAGTCTGTGAAACGATAGAATTTTATTCTAACATCTAAAGATTAACATGAGACAAAAATGGGTAACAGACAAAGTTTGAGCAAACACCCCACAGAACAATTTAAATAGCAAATGCTTGTGTTCAGTTAAGACTCACCCTCAAGAAAAAGTAATGCATCTCACCTTTTATGTTTCTTCCTGATGGGCCCACCCATATGAAATATGGATCCACTAATTCTTTTTCTGAAAGCTCCTGAGTTGTACACAGAAGAGCTGGACTGTCATGGTACATCTTCACATAAACTTTTACTACAAAAAAAGTTAGTGAAGATTATCAATATTGAATAGTTGTATTATCTGTAGGATTACATGTATCATGTAACTGATTAACCAAAAGTTGAAAAATATCATTATCTACATCTCTTTGTGCAAATTTGCCCTTGCTTTACACTGTCTACTGAAAATATTAATTCACACTGCAGTGCTCCAGATCCAGAGGTGGGAAGCGAACATAATTCGGTGGGATTATTGGTGGTCCAGAACCCTGCCTCTTCCCACCTTTGCCCAAACCAAATTCTGGGTAACAAGGACCAAGCTCCATCTTTCACCCTGCCACCAGTTAAGGTGTGAAAGTGGTCAATTATTGACTGGGTGTGGGGTGTCCTCCCTCAGCAGGTGGCTGCTGAGGGCCACCTTTCTGCTCTTGCTTCTCACTCTCTGTGACAACACCCTTTCAGAGCTGCCCTCACCCAACAAAACGTATGTTCCTCATGAGCAAACTTACATTCTGGCTCTTAGCAAACAAAATTTCTTCATTCTGGATCCTAATGTCAGTAGAAAGCCTGATCACCAGAGGGTCTGGAAGGCTTTCCCATCTTTACAGGCCATGTATTTCCCTCCTTTCCAAAAACAGGATTACATAGGCCTAAAGTACAGTTCTAAAGGCTCCCACTTTTTTTTGTCTGAATCTGAACAGCAACATGTCAGTAGCAGGCTAAATCATCCTGACATTATTAGTCTCTCCCTGACTTGAAACATCCACACTTTCCAGCAGAGGTCACTGGACAGCAATTCAGAACAATTTACCTAGCAACACTGAGGCCAACTGTATATAACTGTTCCAGCTGAAATCTGTTAACATGACACACAGGAAACGAAACCTCAGATTGTGTTGTCTGCACATTTTATTATCTACATCTCTGAAAATAAATTATCAGGCACGTCTGTGTTTAGGATACAAAGAATTTCAAGGTTGTTTGACAGATGAATGCAGCAGCTCCAAATAATTGTTACCAATACAACCACTCTTGAGGTGATCTTCAGACATATGAACTGAAATATATAGTAAACAAGATGTGAGGGAGATAGATATACTAACACTTATTGATTCATCACCACAAATATTGGGATATTCTGACATACTGTAAGACAAAGACTGCTACAACAGAGCAAACAGTAAATGAAATACTAAGGATCTAAGACAATGCGGGCACTAAGGCAATAATATGGAAATAAGGCAGCAGCATAATTGTCAATTTCGTACCAACAGTTCTGTTTTGTTGCCAGAAGTAGCAGTCATGGCAGACACTCAATGTAATTGATGTGTAAGTTCAATGAAGGATTAACAAATAAGAAGTATTAAAATTGATCAGATGAGAATGTACAGTGTTAAATAACAAGGGTCAGATGCAACAGTAACATTTAAGAAACAGAATCCAATGTACTCATATATTCTGAGAGGTGGAAGATTTAGGAATTGTTTTGCATCAAAGAAGTTAAACTGGTCGTATTGTCTGTGCCGCCTCCATTCTTTGTCCCAATAAACTATTAACCGCTTTCTTTCTAAGTTTCCTATCTACCATTATTTTGTTACATTATTTAGTTCCTTTAATTTTCAGATTTTGCATCATGTACATTCTCACCAAGATGACATGTGCCAGTCACTACCATGTTTCTCCCATTCTTACTTTTAGTTACCTGGTCTGTTGCTATTGCCATAGATTTCTTGGATATGTTCAGCATGTGTGATGTCAATTACTTCAATGGCTCTGCCTGCTTAAACAATAAACAGTAACCATTATAATATCATTGCCTACAGCATTTTATTTAGATCTTTAAAAGTAGTTGACAGATTATTTGTCTATTGAGTCTTCAGGGTGACACATCTGTAAACCTTAAACACACAGAATAACAGGACAGATTTAGAAATGACAAATTTAGAAATAGTTAACTAGGAGAAAGTAAGGACTGCAGTTGCTGGAGATCAGAGTCAAAAGGTGTGGTGCTAGAAAAGCACAACCAGTCAGGCGGTATCCGAGGAGCAGGAGAGTTGACATTTCGAGCAAGAGCCCTTCATCAGGAATGGGATTCCTCATGAAGAGCTTATGCTTGAAATGTCGATTGTCCTGCTCCTCGGATGCTGCCTGACCGGCTGTCCTTTTCCAGCACCACACTTATTGTTACTTAGTTAAGCTAACCTAACTCAAAGTTTAAATGGGCCTATCACTGGGTGAGCTGTAAACCCATCTGAAACAGCTGGAAGGCAACTGAAGTATTCAAATAGAGGTCCTATGCCAATTGCACATTCCTCCCATCTGCACCAAGTATTGAATGAACCATTAAATTAACAATCGGCTGTCCCTCGAAAATTGTCCATTGAACTTTTTTTGGTGTTAATATTTTGATTTTTCATACATTGCATAAAAGCAAAAGGAACAATTCTAACCATGCAGAGTCAGTTGACGTCAGGCTGGTCAGATTACATGTGAACAGATGGGAACAATGCCCACAAAAAAAAGTCACCAGTACCTTCTTTCAGTTTCTCTCCAGTTAGATAAGCCCGCATATCATAGAAATAATGGCAAGCTTGAAAGATCTGCAGCGAATTCTGACTGATCAAATTCTGACTGACAGACGAGCAGCACACAAATCAAATGCCAAGAAATATAAATATTTTCATAAGATCTACGTCAGAAAGCTGCTAAGTATTTCCCAATGTGCTAAACTAGAGAGAGGAGGCATTGAAGTGATGGGTTAGAGGTAGATTAGGAGGAGTCAGAGGAGGCGGAATGCAGAGAAAAGAGAATGGGGAGATGGGGAAGATACTAGATATGGGATGAGGCAGTGGAAACGGGGGAAATGAGACGAATGAAAATGGAAGAATGGGTTGTAGGAAATTGGGGAAGAAAGGATGCGGATGGGAGTATGGACAACATGGAAATAGGAAGATAAGCAACGGAGGATCAAGCAGTGGTAGAAGGGGGATTGGAAAATTTAAGAATGGACAGTGGAGTACTGAGCAACAGGTGATGGGACTGTGAGAGATTGTACAATGTGAAAATAGGTGCTGGACTATTGGGCAGTTAAGAGAATGGTTGGTGAGGAAGTTAGGCAGCAGAGTATTGGGAAATGGAAATTGAGGAGTTGAGCAGTGGAAGAATGGGGACTGAGCAGTAGGGGATTTAACTGTGAAGTCCGGATAATCAGAGACTGAAGATTGAGCAGTAGGGGATTGCAGACTGGGCAATGAGAGAACACATACATGGCATTAGACTCTAAGATATAGGAGATTTAGGCCATTCAGTCCATCTGCTCTGGCATTCAATTATGATTGATATGATTCTCAATCCCAATCTCCTTATTTCTCCCATAACCTTTGATCCCTTATTAATCAAAAACCTACCTATCTCTGACATAAATACACTCGGGCAGCACAGTGTCTCAGTGGTTAGCACTGCTGCCTCACAGTGCCAGGGACCTGGGTTCGATTCCAGCCTTAGGCAACAGTCTGTGTGGAGTTTGCACATTCTGTGTCGGCGTGGGTTTCTTCTGGGTGTTCTGGTTTCCTCCCACAGTCCAAAGATATGCAGTTTAGGTGAATTAGCCATGCTAAATTGCCCATAGTGTTCAGTGATGTGTAGTTAGGTGCATTAGTCAGGGGAAATTGTAAAGTAATAGGGTGGGGTAATGGTCTCAGTGGGATACTCTTTGGAGGGTCAGTGTGAACTTGTTGGGCCTAACGAAGGGCTCTTGCCCAAAATGTCGATTCTCCTGCTCCTTAAATGCTGCTGTGCTTTTCCAGCACCACACTCTTGACTCTGATCTCCAGCATCTGCAATCCTCACTTTCTCCTTGTTGGGCCTAATGGCCTGTTTCCAGTGTAGGGATTCTATGATTCAATTACTTGGCTTCCATAGCTTTCTGCAGCAATGGGTTCCATAGATTCATCAAAATTTGTAGAAGAAATTCCTCTTGATTTCAGTGGTGAAGGGTCATCTCTTCAATGTAAGGTTGTGCAGAATGGTCCTAGTCTCTTCTACTAGTGGAAATATCTGCTCCACGTTCACTCTGTCCAGCACCTTCAGTATTGTTTAAGTTTCAATCAGATGCCCCTTCATCCTTCTAAATTCCATTTAGTACAGACTCAGCGTACTCAACTTCTCTCATACGACAAGCCCTTCATCCTCAGATCATTCTTGCAAAACTCCTATGAACCCTCTCCAAGGCCAATATATTTTTTCTTAGAAACAGGGCCAAAACTGCTCACAATATCTGAAATGTGGTCTGATCAGAGCTTCATATATTCTCAGTAGTACATCCTTGCTGTTGTATTCAAAATAACATTACACTTGCTTTCCTAACTGCCAACTGAACCTGCATGTTAACCTTAAGACAATCCTGATCTGGGACCCCTAAGTCCTTTTGTGCTTCATATTTCTGAAGCCTTTCACTACTTGGAAAATAGTCTGTGCCTCTATTCTTTCTACCAAAGTGCATAACCTCACAATTTCGAACATTGTATTCCATCTGCCACTTATTTGCCCATTCTCTTAGCCTTGGTGGCATACTGCCTCACAGTGCCAGGGACCCTGGTTCAATTCCAGTTTTGAGTGACTGCGTGGAGTGTGCATGTCATTCTACGTGCGTATGGGTTTCCTTCCAGTTGCTCTGGTTTCCTCCTATAATCCAAAGATGTGCAGGTTAAGTGGATTAGCCATGTTAAAAACTGTCCCACAGTGTTCAGGGATGTACAGGTTATGTGGGTTAGACATGGTAAAAACCCCAAGTGAGGTGATACGGATGAGAAAGGAGGATGGGTCTGGGCGAGATGCTTTTCGGTGGGTCAGCACAGACTCAATGGTGAGAAAAGCCTCTTTCTGCACTGTAGGGATTCTACAATTCTGTCTAAGTTGTTTGGCAGCTTTGCTGTCCCTGTCCCTCCACCTATCTGTCATCTGTAAATTTAGCAGCAATGCCTCAGTTCCTTCATTCAATCATTCCTGTATAACATGAATAGTTGTGGTCCCAACACTGTGTAGGAGAAAGGAGACTGGTCACTGAGGAATTGGGAAATGAGAGTCTGGGCAGTTGGGACTGGGTAGTGTGGGATTTGAGAGTCAGGATTGGGCAAGGGAGAGTGGGAAGTGAGGGTCTGGACAATTGGGGATTGGAATCTTGGAAGTAATTCTGTTAATTATATTCTGTGAGCAATTGGGGGGATGGGGCTCTGAGGAGTGAGGGATTCATATTCTGTGAGCAATTGGGGGGATGGGGCTCTGAGGAGTGAGGGATTCAGATCTGGTCAGGAGGGTCTGAGCAAATGGGAGTCTAGTGAATTGGGATGTGGACAGAGAAAAATTGGGATCCAACATATGGGGCTTCAGGTCAGCAAAGGTGCAGTTCTGGTGTGGATGGGGCGGAGCCAGTGGGGATGAGCCTGATGAACCTTGGGGCGCAGCGGCGTGTGGTGTTACGAGGGCTTTGGTTAGCCTGCATGGGGATGCCTGGTCAGCAAGGGTTGGGGGAGGGGTGCCTGGTCAGCAGGAGTCGGGGGAGGGGGGTCTCCCCCCCCGATCAGCTGGGGGTTGGTGGGACCCCTGGTCAGCCAGGATGGTCAGCAGGAGTTGTCCTGGTCAGTGGGGGTGAAGTGCCTGGACAGTCTGGGTGGTGGTGGGCGGCTGGTCAACAGGAATGGGGGTTGGCATGGTCAGTCTCGGTAGGGGAAGGGGACTGATCAGTTCTGGGTGGGAGGGTTGGGGAGAGGTCTAGTCAGTCTGAGTGGGGACCCTGGTCAGTAGGGGTGGAGGTTGGCATGGTCAGTCTGGATTGGGGATGAGGCCTGATCAGTCAGAGGGATGGGAGGAAGCCTGGTTAGCGTGGGTGGGGGGAGCCGAGGAGAAAGTGAGGACTGCAGATGCTGAAGATCGGAGTCGAACGTGTGGTGCTTGAAAAGCGCAGCATCCGAGGAGCAGGAAAATCGACGTTTTGGGAATCGCCTTTCATCAGGAATGAGGCTTCTGGACCAGGGGGAAGGTAACTGAGAATGCAATAGGTAGATGAAGGTGGGGGAGAAGGTGATCGGTTGGAGAGGAGGGTGGAGCAGATAGATGAGAAAGACAATGGACAGGTCAAAAGGGTGGTGCAGAGTTGGAGGCTTGGGACTGGGATAATGTGGGGGTGGTGGGGGGTAGAGAGAGAAGTGAGGAAACTGGTGAAATCTGCATTAATCCCGTGTGGTTGAAGAGTCCCAAGGCGGAAGATGAGGCGTTCTTCCTCCAGGCATTGGTGGTTAAGGTTTGGCGATGGAGGTGGCCCAGGACCTGCATATCCTTGGTGGAGTGGGAGGAGGTGAAGTGTACATGGGGCAGTGGGGTTGATTGGTATGGGTGTCCCTGAGATGTCCCCTGAAACGATCCACAAGTTGGCGTCCTGTCTCCCCGATGTAAAGGAGACCACAACTGGATGCAACGGATAAAGTAGATGACATTTATGGAGGTACAGGTAAACTTCTGTTGGATGTGAAAGGATCCTTTAGGGCCTTGGACGGAGATTGGTGAGGGGGGTGGGAGATGTGGGTGCAGGGTTTTGCACTTCCTGCAGTGGCAGGGGAAGGTGTCAGAAGTGGGGTGAGGGTTGGTGGGGGGCATGAATCTGACAAGGGAGTCGCGGAGGGAATGGTCTCTCCGAAATGCCGATAAGGATGGGGAGGGAAATAGTGCTGGGGTCTGTTTGTGGAAGTGGCAGAGGATGATGCGATGCATATTGAGGTTTGTGGGGTGGAAGGTGAGAACCAGGGGGTTCTGTCCTTGTTGCATTGGGAGGGGTGGGGTTCTAGGGCAGGGGTGTGGAAGTGGAGATGTGCTGGAGGGCAATGTCGACCATGTCAGAGGTGAATTTGCCGTCTATGAAGAAGGAGGCCACCTGGGATGTTCTGTGGTGGAACTGGTCATCCTGGGAACAGATGCAATGGAGGTGGAGGAATTGGGAATAATGGATGGTGTTTTTACAGAATGCAGGGTGGGAGGAGGTTTAGTTCAGGTAGCTTTGGGAGTCGCTGGGTTTGTACTGGATGTCCGTGGTTAGTTGGTTGCAGGAGATGGAGAGGTCCAGAAGGGAGAGGGAGGTGGGTGAGATGGTCCAGGTACATTTGAGATCAGGGTGAAAGGTCTTAGTGTAGTTGATGAACTGTTCGATCTCCTTGTGGGAACACGAGGTAGCGCCGATACAGTCATTGATATAGCGGAGGAAAAGGTGGAGCTTGGTCAGTGT
>NC_057742.1:600355-604898 GCF_004010195.1 Chiloscyllium plagiosum
TGGGGGTGGGTGACCCCGGTCAGTGGGGGTGGGTGACCCCAGTCAGTGGGGGTGACCCCGGTCAGTGGGGGCAGGGGAGCCAGGCTGGGGGTGACCCTGGTCAGTGGGGGTGGGTGACCCCGGACACTGGGGGTGGGTGACCCCGGTCAGTGGGGGTGGGTTGAACTCAAGCCCGAAGCCGGTGCGCTCAGCTGTTTATTTTCAAATTCCTTGACAGTTGCTGTGGCCGTGTTGTGATGCACAGGCAGCGCTCTCCCGGGGAATGGCCTCTCACCTAACATGGCTGATAGCCCGATCGCCAGTGCCGCCAGTCGGAGGGCTGCAGCAGCCGCCGGGGTCCTCATGGCCGCGCACCAACCGACAGCCACCGTGCCCGCGCACTGCCCACCCCCCGCCACGAGCGGGAAACTCCAGGCATGCGCCACGCCGTCTCCAGCCGCCGCCCGCAAGTGACAACACCCTCCCCACCCCGACAGCTGGATCTTCGACGATTTTTCACCAATGGCTTCTTATTATGTTCATATGTATGGTTCAATGAATGTTTCCACAACTATTTGTTCATATTTACGAATCAGGGTGAAGTATACGGGTACAACTACAGAGCTACATTCACTTAGCCCGCCTATTAGTGACGTCCCGCCCCCATCTGCTCCCCCGCCCCACTCATGGTCACGTGTAGTGGGAAAGGCCGTTTTCCTGCGCGCTGACGTCAGGACACGATTCCTGGTTGCGCTGAGACGCACGCTATCCCAGTTACGCGCTGGCGTCACGAAAGAACGGAAGCGTGCGTGGAGGGATTCTCCCGCCCGTGAGTGTATCCATGTGAAAGAGCGACAGCAGCTTGACACTTCAGCCACGTGGAATCAGCAGGACAGCGACAAGGCACAGGTTAGACAGTAATAAAGCAGCATTCCTCATACACAGACACTTATAGGGATTGGGAATACTTTCAGGACACATCCTGGAGTGTTTTTTAAGGATTTCGTGAGATTTTTTGATACTGAAATTTGAAGTGTAGGAATACGACAATAGATGGAAAACTGCACGTCTTTAAATAAAGGAGTGGGGTTTAGTTATTATTCTGTACAGTTACCGTTTGCTTTGTTTTAATTTCTTCCTTTAGAAGTTCCGTGCATGATTCCGGTGACGAAAACGCGATCTGATATTGATAGAGACGTAAACAGTAGAATACAATCGATTGACAGCTCAGAACGGAGCAAACGATATGCTTTACTTATTCATAGAGTAGAAATTTTAATGATGTCGATATTATAATCAGTAGTTACTGAATTGATATTAGAACCAGAATTGTAGTTTTAGATGAACGGTTCGGATAAAAATAAAACTTTAAATGGCGAAGGTCGTGACGGCTAAAATGTGGCATTAATGTGACTTGAATAGTTGTTTATATCTTTGAGGCCATTATAAATAATGGTTGTGTGGAAATTGATCATGATGTGTCTCCCAAACATGTTGGAGTGCTGGTTTCTTGGAACGAGTAGCTTAATTTGACAAGTACGCTGACTTTGAGGCAATCGTGTACGTATGAAGCAGGCCCCTCCATTTGTTTCAAGACTTTTGCGATAAGAAGATGTTTCGGTGCGCTTCGAATTCTCATGGAATTGTACACTAAAGTCTTGAAGAATAAGCTCAGTAAGCGTGGTTTCTTCTGGAGCCCCCACTATCAGTCACAAAATGAGAGACGATTGGAGCCACAACCGGCTGGCCAGATCAATCTCTCTCATTTCCCAATCCTGCTATTCCCCAATCCTCTCCTTGCCGTTCTGTGAGAAAGGAACATCATTAGGATTTCAGGTGCCAGTTGCTCTACTAACCACTATCAGCGGTAGTATCTCATTCTTATTTTCTGTGGCTACAAACACTCGCTTTTCTTTGGCTTAGGTAATATAGTTAAGTTTTTCACCTAACGGTGCTCAAGACATGCCTTCATAGTTTCCAATATGTTAGTTAAAGGTCTTTCTTAAATGCATTGGGCAGTTTAGCCGAAAAGCTGAAACTGAAGCACATCTTGTATTTGTGACGAGGTTTTCGGACCAGTTTATTTTGGAATGCGATAACCCATTTTGTCTTATTATCGTCCGAAAATGAACGGTTTCTGCTCTGGTTGAAACATATCAGTCCGGTTTAGTAATTTGATGAGTAGGTTTGTCATTGGTCTGAGTGCAGATCCAGTGGAGATCTTTGCAGTTTGGAATTGGATTTGAGTGGTCACCTTTACTACGTTCAGTAATTTATTTAATCCCGGCAAATAATTTCAGTAGAACTTGGACTGAAACAAAGGAGTGGTTAATAACTTCTACAATCAGTCACTACCTAACATGTTAAATTATTGCAATTTATAATCCAAATTGGATTCGGATCGAAGCGCTCAGCACCACACAACTTCCAACACACTCTCATGCTTAATATAACACTGATAAATTAATCTACCCGCCCACGGGCCGTGCTCTGGAGATGGGTTAAAGAAGCCATTTTGAAGGAAGTATTAATTGTTAATGTGGCAAATTGGTTTCCAGTGCTGTGCAGTGGCAGAATTCTGGATTCACTTCTGAAGTACCACATTCAGGAAAAGCTCAGTACGCAAAACTTAGAGCTTTGGAAACAGGATGTGCTGTTGCTAGTACTGATAGATAATGGATTTATCAAAAATGAGACTGAGTGTGATGACATCTGAAGAAAAAATAGTTTATGTTAAATTTATGGGGTAGAAGTAACCTTTTTTCTATAAAACGTTTTGTTTTAATTATGTCCTTATGGTGTCACTGTAAAGGAATAGTTGAAATTCTTTGCACAATGGTGAAGTGATTTATTAGAAACATTGTGTATTATAGGCCCATCACAGTCTTTGTTTATGGAAAAGGTAACACCAATGCAAAGGAGGGAGAATCTGAAGTTGATTAACTCCACAGCACACTCCCAACATTTCTTGATGACAGCTCATATAGTATTGTTAGCAAAATTCTACGATGTTGGAATAGATCATTCGGTCCAAAGTGAACTATTTTTCTTGTTTTGTGGAATTCTTCCTTAATTGTTCTAGAATTGAATGTCAAAGATCACTTGATAAAGTAAAAATCCTTGATTATCACATCAAATCTTCTCCTGAGGGCTGAGAATTAAATGGATTTGAACCAATCTGTTCAGTAATTTATGAAATAGTTTTGTGTATTTACCAGCTGTCTAACACTGGACTGCTTTGATTCAGGCTTCCCAGTGTCCTAGTCATCTAAATGACCAAAAATAACTCGCTCAGGTGGAACAAGAATATTGTAGGAAGTGTTAGAAAGCATGAACTGAGCCTTTTCCTATTACCAAGCAACAATACCTCAGGGTACAGTAGCCTCCTAACTATGGTACTAGCAACAAGAGTTTGTAAATTTAGACCTCATCCTGGCAAGTTGTGAAATTGAATTCAATAAATCTGGCAATTTGTGGCTGGTCACAAAGTAACTCTGACAGCTGGACTACTGTATAAACCCAACTGATTCACTTCAAGGAGAGAACATCACCACTGCTTGGTCTAGTTAACAAGTAATTGGCACTCACTGCCCATATCCCAAAAGGATTAAAAAATGATAAGGCATGGGAGGGAGGTTGTGTAAGTTCATACTAGCTCTTTAAAAGAGCTGTCAATTTACTCACACTCCCTGGCTTTGACCCTTCGTCTCTCACGATTTCCACCCCCTTCCTATTATTGATGCAATTTCCTGAAAGTTGTTGGATCTGCTTCCTGTGCCCTTTTAGGCAGACTACGATAACTTGCTGTATGCATTTCTTATTCCTAATGTTGTTTCTGGCTCTTTTGTCTGTTCCCTTCAAATGTTCTTCTGTTACAGATATTTCTGCTATAAGGAAGTTTTGCCTTATTTAATGTGCCAAAATCATGATTTTGATAAACCTGATTACAAATTTCCATTTAGCTTATGCTATATGGAGATTCTCAGGTTCCAGTAATTCCAGGTAGCTCACATCCCTCTTCCTGCTGCTAACCTAATAAATCTCCTCCACTCCATCTCCAAGGCTTTGTTATCCTTCCTCTGTACTTCCCTGTACAACTGTACAGGGCCCTGGTGAGATCACACCTGGAGTACTGTGTGCAGCTCTGGTCTCCAAATTTGAGGAAAGACATTCTGGCTATTGAGGGAGTGCAGCGTAGGTTCACGAGGTCAATTCCTGCAATGGCGGGACTACCTTATGCTGAAAGACTGGAGCAACTGGGCTTGTATATCCTTGCGTTTAGAAGACTGAGAGGGGATCTGATTGAGACATATAAGATTATTGTTGTGGTTCTGTTCGCCGAGCTGGGAATTTGTGTTGCAGACGTTTCGCCCCCTGTCTAGGTGACATCCTCAGTGCTTGGGAGCCTCCTGTGAAGCGCTTCTGTGATCTTTCCTCCGGCATTTGTAGTGGTTTGAATCTGCCGCTTCCGGTTGTCAGTTCCAGCTGTCCGCTGCAGTGGTCGGTATATTGGGACGAAACGTCGGCAACACAAATTCCCAGCTCGGCGAACAGAACCACAACA
>NC_057742.1:605263-631341 GCF_004010195.1 Chiloscyllium plagiosum
GTTGCAGTGGTCGGTATATTGGGTCCAGATCGATGTGCTTCTTGATTGAATCTGTGGATGAGTGCCATTGCCTCTAGGAATTCCCTGGCTGATCCACAGACTCGATCAATAAGCACATCGACCTGGACCCAATATACCAACCACTGCAGCGGACAGCTGGAACTGACAACCGGAAGCGGCAGATTCAAACCACTACAAATGCCGGAGGAAAGATCACAGAAGCGCTTCACAGGAGACTCCCAAGCACTGAGGATGTCACCTAGACAGGGGACGAAACGTCTGCAACACAAATTCCCAGCTCGGCGAACAGAACCACAACAACGAGCTCCCGAGCTACAAATCTTCTCACAAACTTTGAATATAAGATTATTAAAGGATTGGACACTCTGGAGGCAGGAAACATGTTTCCCCTGATGGTGGAGTGCCGAACCAGAGGACACAGCTTAAAAATACAGGGTAGACCATTTAGGACAGAGATGAGGAGAAGCTTCTTCACCCAGAGAGTGGTGGCTGTGTGGAATGCTTTGCCTCAGAGGGCAGTGGAGGCCCAGTCTCTGGATTCATTTAAGAAAGTTGGATAGAGCTCTCAAGGATAGTGGAATCAAGGGTTATGGAGATAAGGCAGGAACAGGATACTGATTAAGGATGATGACCATGATCATATTGAATGGTGGTGCAGGCTCGAAGGGCAGAATGGCCTACTCATGCCTTTATTCCTGATGAAGGGCTTTTGCCCGAAACGTCGATTTCGCAGATCTGTGGATGCTGCCTGAACTGCTGTGCTCGTCCAGCACCACTAATCCAGAATCTGGTTTCCAGCATCTGCAGTCATTGTTTTTACCTTTTTATTCCTGTACCTATTGTCTATTGTCCTCAGTTGTGATGCCCAAAATAGAACACAGTCCTCCATCTAACACCTAATCTGTGCTTTATAAAGCTTCAGAAAATTTGAGGTCTACAGCTGGAATTTGTCACATGTAGAAGATTTTTAAGCATTTGGAATTTTAAGATCTTGCTCCCTGCTCCTTACTGGCAAAATCTTATTGGAGGTGGTGAGTTAACTTCCTGCATATTCACAGAACAACAAGAAATGGTAGGTGTTTTACGTTATAGATGATTGTTAGGAGTCTGGCAGCCTTCACTGTCTTCCCAGTCAGGATTGTGATAGCAGCTGCCGCTGTCGAAGATATCAGTCTCTAAGTGACCCTTCAAATTGATTGCATATCCACTGTCCTGCTGTTTGCCACCTCCTCTGAGCTGCCAGGGTGCTGACACAGTGAGTGGCCTGTCTCTTGCATGGGAGGTTGCATTACTCTGCTAAAATAGGTGTTAATTTGGCTCAGTGGAAACTTTAATTAGATTTCTGCTGCTGTTAGCTGGCTTGTAGTCACCATGTGATCCCATTTCCAGGAAAAGTGTGAGAAGGTGCAAGCGTGTTGGAGAGCCAGCTCTGACGATTTTATGTGTGATTTTTCACTATTTCATGTGACTGGAAAATAATGTCCTATGCTTCTGTTTCTAAAGCTTTTTAGTAGTATCACAACTTGCAGCAGGGAAACAGACTTTGTGCCCAACCTGTCCATGCCGACCAAGTTTTATAAACGGAACTAGTTCCATTTGGCTGCCTTTGGCTTATATCCCTCCAAAGTTTTCCTATCCATGTACCTATCCAAATGTCTTTTAAATGTTGTAATCGTACCAATTCTACCACTTCCTCTGACAGTTTGTGCCATACACGCACCATCCTTTGTGTGAAAAAGTTGCCCCTAAGTTCCTTTTAAATCTTTCCCCTCTCACCTTAAACCTATGCTCTCTAGTTTTGGACTCCCCTACTTTGGGGAAATGACCTTGGCTATTCATCCTATACAAATCCCTCATGATTTTATAACCTCTATAAGGTCACCCCTCAGCCTCCGGCGCTCCAGGGAAAATAGCCCCAGTCTATTTAGCCTCTCACTATAGCTCGAACATAGAACATTCTAGCGCAGTACAGGCCCTTCGGCCCTCGATGTTACTTTGATCTGTGAAACCAATCTGAGGCCTATCTAACCTACACAATTCCATTATCATTCATATGTTTATCCAATTACTATTTAAATGCCCTTAAAGTTGGCGAGTCCACTACTGTTGCAGGCTGTTCCACACCCTTACTACTCTCTGAGTAAAGAACCTACCTCTGACATCTGTCCTGTATCTATCACCCCACAATTTAAAGCTATGTCCCCTTGAGCAGCCATCACCAACCGAGAAAAGAGGCTCTCACTGTCCACCCTGTCTAATCCTCTGATCATCTTACATGTCTCTATTAAGTCACCTCTTAACCTTCTTCCCTCTAACGAAACAAGCCTCAGGTCCCTCAGACTTTTCTCGTAAGACCTTCATACCAGGCAACATCCTGGTAAATCTCCTCTGCACCCTTTCCAAAGCTTCCACATCCTTCCTATAATGCAGTGACCAGAACTGTACGCAATACTCCAAGTGCGGCTGCATCAGAGCTTTGTACAACTGCAACATGACCTCATGGCTCCCTTTACCAATAAAAGCTAACACACCACATGCCCTCTTGACAACCCTATCAACCTGGGTGGCAACTTTCAGGGATTTATGTACATGGACACAGAGATCTCTCTGCTCATCCACATTACCAAGAATCTTGCCATTAGACTAGTACTCTGTATTCCTGTTACTCCTTCCAAAGTGAATCATCTCACACTTTTCCACATTAAACTCCATTTGCCACCTCTCAGCCCAGTTCTGCAGCTTATCCCTGTCTCTCTGTAAACTGCAACATCCTTTGGTACTGTCCACAACTTCATTGTAATTTTATGCCATCTTTCAGGTCACGACAAAAAGCAGTGGGCCCAAAACAGATCCTTGCGGTACCTCACTAGTAACTGAACTCCAGGACGAAAATTTTCCATCAACCATCACCCTCTGTCTTCTTTCAGCTAGCCAAGTTCTGATCCAAATTGCTAGATCACCCTCAATCTCATGCCTCTGTATTTTGTGCAATAGCCTACAATGGGGAACCTTATCAAACGCCTTACTAAAATCCATATACATCACATCAACTGCTTTACCCTCATCCACCTGTTTGGTCACCTTCTCAAAGAACTCAATAAGGTTTGTGAGGCATGACCTACTCATCTGATTGAAAATATCTATCCTTCAGAATTGTGGCGCTCAGGGTGCAATGTATTGCTTCAACCAGAAATTTATACATCCGTATAATAACATCCACAACTTTATCTTCAAACTTTCTTGAGTTAAAAAACAATATCCTGTTAGACTTAAACATTTTTTGTATCTGTCCACAAGCTTTTACTGGTTCATGTACTAGGACATATAAATCTCTCTACTTCTGCACAGTTCCCAACTCCACCCCATTTCAAATACTCTTCTCTATGTTTTTATATCCACAATAGATGACCTTGCAATTACTTAATCTATCAATAACCCTTTACAACTTTCTGCTTCAGACTACACTCTTTGCTATTCCTTGCCCATGTCAATAGATTGTCTCAAATTCCACTTGCTCTCATTTTTGTTAACAATCTCTTTGCTTGTTGGATGTCTTCTGGAATTCCAAATAAATAACATCCGTAGAAACTCACTTATCTGACTTATTTGTTCCCTCTCAAATTTCACAGGGGTTATTAGACATGGCTTACTCTAAAAAATGTTTGTATTTTTGTAGAGACTTCACCAAAGGCCAGTAAGGCAGTAAATCCTATGAATAAAACAATCTTACTAATCTCACTATCTACATTCTCCTCCAAATCATTTATATATAGTCATTTCTTCTATAACTTGAAAATGGCGTTCTTGTGTGACCCTGCGCCACATAAAAATTGCACAATAAGAATCACACTTAGTGTTGGTGATATAATCACATTATAGCCAACACAAGTTTTACAAGTTTGCATTTTAGAAACAGCTTTCTCTATTCATTTGTGTCACAGCCAATTCGTGTTAATGAAAGATGCGTAATAGCAGAACTGGCTGTATTACAAACAACTTGGATTTTACCATGATTCCTGTGTTACATCACTGGTCACAGATCTCCAGTCATAAAAGCACCCTTCCATCTGTACTCTCTGTATTCTATGATCAAGCCAGTTCTATATCCACCATACCAGCTCAAAACAGATCCCATGTGACTTCACCTTTTGTATCAGCCTGCCTTAAGGGACCTTATCAAAGGCCTTGCTTATGTCCATATAGACAACAACTACTACCCTGCCGTCATAATCATCTTTGTCACTTCCTCAAAAAAGACAATCAAATTTGCGAGACACAATCTTCCCCACAGAAACCCTTGCTGCTTATCACTAATAAGACCACAATTTTCCAAATGTGAGTGAATCCTATCTATAAGAATCTTCTCTAATAATTTCCCTACCACTGACTTTAGGCTCATCAGCCTGTAAATTGCCAGATTATCCCTATTGACCTTCTTAAACTAAAGAATAACATTGGCTATTCTCCAGTCCTCTGGGACGCTCCTGTAACTAAAGAGGATACAAAGATTTCACACAAAGCCCCAGCAATTTCCTCACCTTCCTCCCTCCGCATACTGGGATAGATCACATCAGGTCCTGGGGGCTTGTCTACTTTAATGCTTTTTAAAACACCCAACACTTCCTCCTTTTTCATATTGGTATGGCCCAGAATATCAACATATCCCTGTTGATTCTTACCGTCTACCATGTTGTTCTTTGTGAATACTGATGCAAAATATTCATTAAGGACCTCCTCCAGTTCCTCAGGCTCTCTGCATAAATTCCTTCCTTTGTCTTTGAGTGGACCTACCCTTTCCCTAGCTATCCTCTTGTTACTTATATATTTAAAACATGTTGGAATTTCCTTAATCCTGTTTGCCAAAGACATTTCATGGTCCTTTTCAACCCTCGTAAATTCCTTGTTTGAGTTCTTTCTTGTTATCTTTGTATTCTTTGAGCTCTGTCTGTCTTTTGTTTCCTAAACCTTAAGTATGCTATTTGCTCTGCTGTTGTATTCAAACCCCCTTGAAATGAATTCTAACATTGAACTTGCCTTCTTAACTGAACCTGTATGCTAACCTTAAGAGATTGCTGAACTAGACCCTTTGAGTTTCAGATTCCAGAAGAATTTCCCCATTTCTAAAATAGTTTATTCCACTACTCTTCCTACCAAAGTGCATTAACCTCTCACTTTCCAACTTGTGTGTTCCATGTGCCATGTCTTTGCCCACTCTCCTAGCCTGTCCAAGTCCTTCTGCAGTTTCCCCACTTCTTCAACACCACATGTCCCTCCATCTATCTTTGTGTCATCCACAAACCTAGCAACAATGCCCTCGGTTCCTTAATCCACACATTTAAAGTATAACATGGGTAGTTGTGGTCTCAACACTGAACCCTGCTGAATTCCACTAGTCACCTGAAAAAGACCCCTCTCTGCCAGTCGATTAATTCGCTATCCATGTCAATACCTTACCCTAACACCTTGGACTCTCATTTTATTTAGCAGCTGCTTGTGCTGACCTCATTGTAACCTCAAATCTGAATTCCTGCATCAGTGATAATCTTTTACCCCCTTGGTTAGCAAGAATCTATCTATCTCTGCCTTAAAAGTATTCAAGGACTCTGCTTCCATCACCTTTTGGGAAGAGAGTTAACAAGATTACTTTCTCAGGGAAACAAAATTGCCTCTTCTCCATTTTAAATGGGTGATTTTTAATAGGTGATCCCTTTTTCTAGCTTCTTCCATAAGAGGAAATATCCTTTCCACATTCACCTTGCGGGATCCCAGAGAATTTATGTTTCAATCAAGTCATCCCTTATTTTTCTGAGCTCCAGTAGATACAAGCGTAGCCTGTCCAACCTTTCCTTATAAGACATTTGGCATGTCAACAATGACTCTTACCAATGTTTATAGATGCACCATAGAAAACATTCTATCCAGATGCATCATAGTGTGGTATGTTAGGATCAAGGAAAATCCTAAATCTTTCTATAGGTATGTCAAGAATAAAAGAATGATTAGAGTAAGATTAGGGCCAGTCAATGACAGTAGTGAGATGTTGTGTGTGGAGTCAGAGGAGATAGGCGAGGCGATAAATGAATATCTTTTGTCAGTATTCACACAGGAGAAAGACAATGCTGTCAAAGAGAATACTGAGATACAGGCTATTAAACTAGACAGGATTGAGGTTCATAAGGAGGAGGCGTTAGCAATTCTAGAAAGAGTGAAAATAAATAAGTCTTCTGAGCAGGATGGGATTTATCCTAGGATTCTCTGGGAAGTGATTGCAGAAACTTTGGCTTTGATCTTAATGTCGCCATTGTGTACAGGAATTGTGCCAGAAGAGTGGAGGATAGTGAATATTGTCCCTTGTTCAAGAAGGGTCTGGAGACAACCCTGCTAATTATAGACCAGTGAACCTTACTTTGGTTGTGGGTAAAGTGCTGGAAAGGATTATAAGAGATAGGATTTATAATCATTTAGAAAGCAACAGTTTAATTAGGGATAGCCAACACAGCTTTGTGAAGGGTAAGTTGTGCCTCAAAAACCTTATTGAGTTTTTTGAGAAGGTGACCAAACAGGTGGATGAGGGTGAAGCAGTTGATGTGGTGAATATGGATTTCAGTAAGGCGTTTGATAAGGTTCCTCACGGTCGGCTATTGCAGAAAATATGGAGGCATGGGATTGAGGGTGATTTAGCCGTTTGGATCAGAAATTGGTTAGCTGAAAGAAGACAGAGGGTGGCGGTTGATGGAAAATGTTCATCCTGGTGTTCAGTTACTAGTGGGGTACTGCAAGGATCTGTTTTGGGCCCACTGCTTTTTGTCATTTTATAAATTACCTGGATGAGGGCATAGAAGGTGAGCTAATAAATTTGCGCATGACACTAAGGTTGGTGGAGTTGTGGACAGTGCCGAAGGTTACAGAGGGACAGAGATAAACTGCAGAGCTGGGCTGAGAGATGGCAAAAAGAGTTTAATGCAGAAAAGTGTGAGGCGATTCACTTTGGAAGGAATAACAGGAATACAGAGTACTGGGCTAATGGTAAGAATCTTGGTAGTGTGGATGAGCAGAGAGATCTCTGTGTCCGTGTACATAGATCCCTGAAGGTTGCCACCCAGGTTGACAGACTTATTAAGAAGGCTAGCATGAGGGGACAAAGTTTTAAATTGAAGGGTGATACATATAGGACAGATGTCAGCGGTAGTAAGGGTGTGGAACGCCCTGCCTCCAACAGTAGTAGACTTGCTAACTTTAAGGGCATTTAAATGGTCATTGGATAAACATATGAATTATAATGGAATAGTGTAGGTTAGATGGGCTTCAGATTGGTTTCACAGGTTGGCGCATCATTGGGGGCCTGTACTGTGCTGTAATGTTCTATGTTCTGTATACCAGATATCTCTATATCTCAGAGCTCATTTAAGTAATATGTTTATTTAGAGTAGGTTTAAGGAGCTTCCCTTTTGAAGTTTTGCCAATTAGTGTAGTCCCAGCTGATGATAATACTTCGAACTGTCCCTAAAGTATGGCAAATGGAGTGACTTCCTGGACTCTGTTCTTTGGGGAGGGGGACCATGCTGGGACCATAAGGCACTGAGAGGAGCTGAAAGCTGGGGTGGTGCTGTTTGAATAGATTAGTGCACAGTGTGACCTTTGGTTTCATTTACTTTACAAGTGGCATGACGTCATGCAAATGAGTGTCATGGAAATATCGTGCCAGGTAGATGGTGGACAGGCTTTGGGGGTTCAGGAGGTGAGTTACTCGCTGCAGTTCTGACCTGATCATGTGGTCAGTGCAGTTGATTTTCTGGTAAATTATAACCCCCAGAATGTTGATGGGGGGAGATTCAGTGGATGGTAAAACCATTGAATGTCAAGGGGTGGTGGTTATATTGTCTCTTATTGGTGATGGTTATAGCCAGGCATTTGTGTGGTGGGGTTGTTACTTGCCATTTGTCAGCCCAAGCCTGGGTATTGTCAAGATCTTGTTGCATTTGAACATGGACTGCTTTAGTATCTGAGGAGTCACAAATTGTACTGAACATTGTGCAATCATCGGCGAACATCCCCACTTCTGAGCTTATGGTGGAGGGAAGGTCATTGATGAAGCAGCTGAAGATGGTTGGGCTGAGGACACTACCCTGAGATACTTGCAGAGATGTCCAAGAGCTGAGATGACTAACCTCCAACAACCATGACCAACTTCCTATGTGTCAGGTAATTCCAATTTTGCTAGGGTTCCTTGATGCCACACTCGGTCGAATACAGCTATGATTTCAAGGACTGTCACTCTCCCCTTCCCTCTGGAATTCAGCTCTTTTGTCCATGTTTGAACCAAGGCTGTAATGAGGTCATGAGCTGAGTGGCTGTGATGGAACCCAAACTGAGCATCACTGAGCAGATTATTGCTGGCAGGTGCTGCTTGATAGCACTGTTGATGACACCTTCCATCACTTTACTGATGATCAAGAGTAGATTGATTGGACGGCTATTGGCTAGGTTGGATCTGTCCTGCTTTTCATGTACAGGACATACCTGGTCAATTTTCCTCATCGCCAGGTAGATGCTAATGTTGTAAATGTACTGGAACAGCTTGGCTAGGGGAGGCAGCAAGTTCTGGAGGACAAATCTTCAGTACTATTGCCAGAATGTTGTCAGGCCCGATAGCCTTTGCCATATCCAGTGCCTCCAATTGTTTCTTGATATCACATGGAGTGAATGAAATTGGCTGAAGACTGGTATCTGTAATGCTGGGGACCACTGGAGGAGAAGGACGTGGATCATTTACTCGATACTTCTGGCTAAAGATTGCTGTGAAAGCTGGAGGCTTATCTTTTACAATGGTGTTCTGGGCTCTTCCATCAATGAGGATGGAGATATTTGTGGAGCCTCCTCCTCGAGTGAGTACTTAATTATCCACTACCATTCTCGACTGGATGTGGTAGGACTGCAGAGGTTAGATCTGATACATTGATTGTGGGATTGCTTACCTCTGTTTATCACTTGCTGCTTATGTTGTTTGGCAAGTAATCCTGTTTGACCAGGTTGACACATCATCAGGTATGCCTGGTATGCTCCCGGCATGCCCTCCTACACTCGCCATTGATGGAGAGTTGATGGTAATGGTTGAGTGGGGTCTGTGCTGGGCCATGAGGTTGCAGATTGTGCTGGAGTACAATTCTTCTGCTGTTAATGGCCCCCACAGCGCTTCATGGATTGCCAGTCTTGAATTGCTAGATCTGTTCAAAGTCTGTCCCATTTAGCACAATGATAATGCCACACAACGTGATGAAGGTTATTCTCATTGTGAAGGCGGGAGTTTGTCTCCACAAGTACTGTGTGGTGGTCACTCTCTTACTGTACTGTCACAAATAGACACTTTTGCAGCTGGCAGATTGGTAAGGATGACTTCCAGTATGTTTTTCCCTCTTGTTGGTTCCCTCACAACCTGCCACATACCCAGTCCAGCAGCTATGGTAGTGGACATTGAAATCCCCCACCCAGAGTACTTTTTATGCCCTTGCCATCCTCAGTAGTTCCTCTAAGCATTGTTCAACATGGAAGAGTATCTAAGTGACTAAAGATTACTGCCCAAGTTTGACTGTTTGGAGACTGCTCTTAACTGCAGCTTTGCTGCTACAGACCGTTTTCTTTCTGCACGAACCTGTTTTTCATCCCTTCTTTCTCTTTCAACTGATCATGAAAATGAAGTCAGCAAAACCATTTCAATTATCTTCCCAGGTAGTTTGTTGGTCATTTAGGTAGAATTACATGATCTGTAAATGCTGTTTTGAATTTTGTTCTAAATGACTTTCTAACATTCACTGAAAAGCAGTCAGGCTTTTACAAAACCTGGAAAGTAAAATTAATTTTTCGTTACGAGAATCCAAATTCTCAAATAATGTATTAAGAATCTTCATCACATCTCCCTGCGTTAGCAAGGATATTTTTAAGAGGTATTTTCATTTTCTATTATAATTTCATCATCACTATTTCTATTTTGTATATGCAGATTTTAGTTTGATAATGTATATTTACATGAAACACACAGTCTTTTTTTTTCTTTCATATCTTGTACAAGTACATTTTGATCATGAAATTCATTTTCCTCAATATTTGCTTTGATAAAGCATCTGTTCTGATATTGTCTCTTCCTGCTACATAACTGGTTTTTGAAGTTGTACAGATAGCATTAAACTTCAGTGAAACAGTCTCAAATTCTTAGCATGAAGTTTTGCAGCCTCTGCAGAGTTGTTGGGTACATAGACTGAAATGTTGCAGAGCTATTATCAAACACAAAGTTACTTTTTCCACAGCTGAGTATTTATGCTGGCAGAAATTTAACTTGCCAAGAAAAATAATTGATTGGTCATTTGATCTGGCTGTTGTCCTCCTGTGATAAAACTGCACCAACACTGATGTTGCAGGCATCAACAGCCAGTTGAAATTGCTTTGCATGATTCAGTGTTGCTAAAACCATGGGATAGTCAGCATAGTTTTCAAGCTGTCAGTGGCACCCTTACCCTCCTCTGAACATTTAAGTTTATTTTCTTTTAATAGATTTGTCAAAGAGCCACTGCAGTGTTGAAATTTGGAACAAACATCTAATAGATTTCAGTCCTGCCACAAATTCTCTCCTTTTGTCTTAGGCACTGGAGAATCCAAGGCAGCCCTTATTTTTGCTTCTCCAGATGCTACTTGGCCTTGTCCCCCAGTGCCATCAAAATACGTTTTTTTTTTGTTTTTGGCAAATTAATTTTTGGCCATGTTTATGATTAAATTGGCTCTTTGGAATCAATCAAAGTATTCATCCAAATCTTATAAATGGTCCTTCCAGGCTGAATACAACCAATTCATCAATATATACAACACAATTGCATAATCCTTCACTGACTTTGTCGATTAACGCATGAAACATTGCAGGTGCATTTTTATTACAAATGGCATGACCTTTACATTGATGAAGTTGATATTACTTTGGCCATTTCAATCATTGGAAGTGGCCAACATCTCTTTAATAAATATATTTCTTGTAATCAGCTATGCTTGTTCAAAACTCTGAATGCACTTAATACAATATACAACACAATACAACACAGGAACAGGTCCTTCAAACCACCAAGCCTGTGCCAACTTCTAATCCTTATTTAGATACCCTACTTATTGCCCATGTGCACCATCTACTCCTCTGTTTACCTCATATTCATGTGTCTATCAAGATATGCCTTAAATGTTGCTAACATGCCTGCTACCACCTCCACTGGCAGTGTGTTCAAAGAACCCACTAGCCTGTGTGAGAGAGGTTTTCCCTGAATTTTCCCCTTAAACATCTTGGTAGACCTTCCCTGCACCCTCTCCAGAGCATTCATGTCCTTTTGGTGGTATGGCAACCAGAACTGCATGTAATATTCCAAATATGGCCTAACGAATGTAACATAACTTACCAACTTTTATATTTGATGGCCCAGCTGATGAAAGCTATACCTGTTCATTGAGATCAATTTGGTTTCGACACAGTGTCATAGACATTTACAGCATAGAAACAGACCCTTCGGTTCAACTTGTCGATGCCAACCAGAAAGCTAAGAGAAATCAAGTCCTATTTGCCAGCGATTCACCCATATCTCTCTAAAACCTTCCCATTCATATATCCATCCTGATGCCTTTTAAATGCTGTAATTGTACCAGCCTCCACTAATTCCTCTGGCAGCTCATTCCATATATGTACCACTCTCTGCATGAAAAACTTGCCCATTAGGTCCCTTTTATATCCTTCCTCTCTCACCTTAAACCCTCTAGTTCTGGACTCCCTCATCCCAGCGAAAAGACTGTCTATTTGTCCTATCCTTGCCCCTCATGATTTTATAAACCTCTATAAGGTCACCCCTCAGTCTTTGATGCTCCAGGGAAAATATCCCAGCTAATCCAGCCTCTTCCTATAGCTCAAAGCCACCAACCCTGGCAACATGCTTGTAATTTTTTTCTGAAACCTTTCAAGTTTCACAACATCCTTTCTAAAGCAGGGAGACCAGAATTGCACACAGTATTCCTTATCCTAAATTCCAGATATTGTGATTCAATTCCAGAATCTCAATCTCATTGGAGCTAACTTCTCTGAATTGAGACTGTAGGATATTGCTTTATAGGTAATGCATCTCTTATATGTTCAAAGATATTTTTCCCGACCTTTTTACACAAATCATTTTATGATAATGTAATCAGTTTTGTAAGCCACATTGATCATTTTCTGGGAGATGGCTGTTATGAAGATGTGGGCATATTGTATCTTTAAGAGAATTTAAAAGCTAGCAGTGACAGCACCAAGTGTTCTCAATAAGCTACAATGTAACAGGTGCTCCAGCTGCTAGGATAGATGGTTGCTTGGAAACGACAAAACAGATTCGAATTAGGCCAATCAGTTTAAATTATACCCCTAAAAATATCAAACTCCAATACAGTTTGAATTTAGTATATCGACAATCTTAAAAGGCAATGATACAATCCGATGCTTTGGGAGTATAAAACCGGGGAAAATTGAACATTAGGGAAGAGAACTGCCAAACTACTAGCATGTAAAAAGACTGCCTTAAAATAGCTTTCCTAAAAGGTACCTTTATCGATCAGTAATCTGTGAAGGAGAATCCCATCCTCATCTTCCTGTAGGAGTACAGCTCCAACTCATATGTCACTAGCATCGATGGCAACTTTAAAGGTTTCGAAAAGTTTTGTGTTGCTAAAATGGTTTGGTGGCTAATATGGCTTTCAAATGGTTGAACGCCTTCTGGTATGGTTTTGTCTACTGAAACTTTGTGTTCTTCTTCAGCAAATCGGTTAACGGTGCCACGACACTGCTGAAGTTTGGAACAAACTTCCGATAAAATCTGCTGAGTCCGAAGAATCAAAGCACCTCTTTGTTATCTCTTTCTCTCCTTTCTCTCTCCCTTTGCTTATCTTCTAACTCCATTTTCCTCAATTGTAATTTAAGTTTTTCTGCCTCTACTACACTTGTCTGATTCTCTGATATACCCAAGTGTTTGAGTAATTCCCTTACAGTTTCAGCTTTACTTTTATCCTTGGTTAAACCCAAATCTAACTTACTTGGTAAGTCTAAAAGTATGGCCTTTTTCTTTCCTTCTAAACTTTCTTGGCAAATTTGAGAATCATCTTTGAATCCCAGAACCTCTTGAGCCATTTCTTTCACTTTTAATTTAATCAACCACAAGTCATCGAAATTAAACACATTTGTTTCATCTACATTTTATTTAAAGATCTAGGGCACTAACCTGCAAGTTTTTAAATCTGCAGGGATTTTTCGTACCCCCAAATTTATTTAAATCTGCCTCAACCGGTTCAAATCCCGGACGAGCCCCCAAACTGTTACGATACAGGGTAAACGTTCCTGCTTAATTTAAACCAGTAACACCGAAAAGATCTATCCCGTGTAGGAGTCTGATCAAATTCAAGTGGCCAAGCATTATTTAAAGTAAAAATTCTTAAAGTATAACAGAGAATAATTAACAGTTATTTACAAGGCCTTCCTCTAACCTATCTTTTACCTTCCCCTTCTACAATACTAGTCTGATAAAACTCCCAGTTAAGATTTATAAAACAAAAACTTCTTATCTCAAAACCAGGCAGCTTTCAGTTTTCTGTGTATTCCTATCTTTTCTTCTTGGGGATTCTGCTTTATAGGTTACTGATCGATAAAGGTACCTTTTAAGAGAGCTATTTTTCAGACAGTCTTTATGTGCTGGTAGCTTGGCAGTTTTCCTCTCAACTGTTCAATTTTCCCTGGTCTTCTACTCTCCCCAAGGCGTCGGATTGTGTCATTGCCTTTTAAGACGGTCAATATATAAATTCAAACTGGATTGGAGTTTGGTGTTTTTTGGGGTATAATTTAAACTGATTGGCCTAATTCAAATCTGTTTTGTTGTTTTCAGGCAACCGGCTACCCTTACAGTTGGAGTACCTGTTACATTGTAGCTTATTGAGAACATTTGGTGCTGTCACTGCTGGCTTTTAACTCTCTGAAACGTACAGGACACCCACATCTTCATAATATAGCATAATATTCCATTTAACTTTATTAACAATTCTCCCACTCACCAAAGGCAGAGATATTCCAGGATCCCTAGTGCTAGTGCCACCTTTAAAAGGCTGGTATCCACCCGGACAAGAACTGTCAGTCTGGAGCTGCCTCATGACACTTACTCCGGATATAACAGCAAAGGAGAAATTGGGCCCTGCTTTTGTGGACCGTTTTTTAGATTAGCATCAGTCTGACCATTGTGGTACGAACAGCCCCACACAGGGCAGCTCACACCTTAAATGAATTATCTGGGTCGACATGACGGCAATTGTTAAAAGTTCACTTGAGAATGTAACTTTTAAAAAAAGTTCTGTGATTTACATATGAAAGAACTGAAACCAACATGTTCATTCTAAAAGATGAGAGACTTAACAAACAATCCAGGTCTTTTTCAATGTATAATTTCAGTTACATCACACTGTAAACTTTTGCTATGTATTGTGTCTTACAATCTTACATTCCACAACCGCCTGATGAAGGAGCAGCGCTCCGAAAACTAGCGCTTCCAAATAAACCTGTTGGACTATAACCTGGTGTTGTGTGATATTTTTAACTTTGTACACCCCAGTCCAACACCGGCATCTCCAAATCCTTTGCCTGAGGACCACTCCATTTAAACTTGAGATGTGGCCATTTGCTTAAAGCATATACAGTACATTGGACGCAGGTGTGAGATTGACGCAGCATGGTGACAGATATCAACCTGTACACCCTCTGGCCTGTTGGCTGCTGATAACCATGGTAAGCTTAGTGTACGCACTAAAATGTGAGTCAGAACAGAAACATTGTGCACCTGTTAGCCCTGGCACAGGGAGCAAACACTAAAGCAAAGCTGTGAACATCCAGGTAGATGCTAAGTAAGTAAGTGCCAAAAAAAGCAAGTGAGCAACCTTGAATTGTAGCTTGGTCCAATTATGATCTCGATGTCTCTGCGCACAAAGTGTCCTTGCAGCAATATTACAATGATATTTGTGCTTCAAAGTGCAATATTTGTGCTTCAAAGTGCCAAGCTATACTGTTGGTAGATCAGAGATGTGTCATGATGTGTTTTAGGACAACATCCATGGACCGAAGGTACATCCAGCCGCTGCATTTGATTATGCCCTGAATCATTGGTCCTGGGTGTCCAACCAGACGGTTCTGGATGAGCAAGTGATGAAATTATATCACCATAAATCCAATCTGACTTTCATGTGATGAATTCTCAATGTCTAGTTTCTATTCAGCAGGTAGTAGAATGGGCGGTTGGGGATACATGTTAATGAGGGTCCCAATATCAAGAAAGATCTCACGTAATTTCTCACATGATTCTCCTAGACTCTCACCACAGTCCATGTCTTTGAAACATTAACACTCAGGTATTGGTTCTGATCCATTTTTTGCGTGGGCTGTTGTTACAACTCACTCAATTCTGGATTCATTTTCTGCACTTCTGTTTTAAGAAGATGAGCTAAACATGTCAATCCCATTTTCTTTACCTTCCTCTTTTTGCCTTAAGTTTTCAGAGATAGTGTCTGAAAACTGAATTTCAACATCATCTCCCTTTGCATAGACACTTCCCCCTCCGGTGTAACTCTGTGAGCCTGAGACCTATTCACAGTACAGTCAAGAAACAATACATGTGTCTTTCTTGCAGCACCTTGTTTTGTGCCTCAACCCTTGGTAAGGCTAACATTTTAGATCCAGCCAGGTCATTCCCTAAACTAAAATAAATAAATTTTATCGGGATTTGTTGCACTACACTAACTGCAATTTCTCCACTTAATATGATTGCTCTTTAATCCAACTCTATATCGTGGAGCCAGTTCGTAATCTCTGTGCATGCCTCCAATATATATTTTGTTCTTCAGTAGTCCTTCTGGAAAACAAATTCACTGACTAGCTCCAATAGTCGCTCAATAATATTCCTTGATTGAAAGAATAAAGAAATTTTTGTTGTTTGAAATATTTTCAGAATGCCCAGTGGTCTGATTCTGTTTAGCGATAATCTGGAAGGAATTTTCTTGACTGTTCTGAGCTATCTCTCCATCTTTGTAGGTTCTGAGGGAATATGCTCACCTATGCTACTCTACAGCTTTGATACTCATTTCCTTTCCTGATACAGCCTTCTCTGAGGGTTCCTTCAACATTCTTTACAACTGTAATTTACTTTCCAGTAATTGGATTTAGTATATGCAATCTTTATTACAATGGAGGTATTTTAATTTTTCTTTCTCATGTCGAGTGTGTGCTGCTGGAAAAACACAGCAGGTCAGGAAGCATCTGAATAGCAGGAGAATCGACGTTTCGGGCATAAGCCCTTTATCAGTCATTCCTGATGAAGGGCTTATGCCTGAAACATCGATTCTGCTACTGCTCGGATGCTGCCTCACCTGCTGTGCTTTTCCAGCACCACACTGTCAACTCTGATCTCCAGCATCTGCAGCCCTCACTTTCTACTTTTTCTTTCTCATGTTTGGGTTTATCCTTTTTCATTTATTAATTTGGCGTCCTTCTGATTGTTCTGTAAAACTCATACATTTCCTATCCCTATTTTTCCATTTTTCCAGTTTCTTTATGGATCACTATACGACTATCCCTCCACAAGTCACTGCCTGGGTGAGATATCATAATTATCTACCAGAACTGCTGCTTTTCAGATCTTTTATACTTGATGCTCATATAAATATGTCTCAAGGTTTACAGAAATATTATTTTCGAATTATAACACTGTCATGATTTACTTCGTTCTCAATTTTTTTTCCTCTAATTTCAGTGATTGAAACCACTCATCCTATAGCATTTTTTTTGTCTTACACACTGTACAAACGTCTGATTAGCTTTCTTTCTTAAAATTGAAAATTTTGATTGATAAGCTTCAGGGACAAGTTTAGAAGCATTGTGTGTTGTCCTTTTAAAAAATTAATTGTCAATAGACTGCTGTCTGACAAATGTTCATAGCTCTACCATTCAGGACACTCTGTAACATTAATGTCCAAACATCTTTTAGACATTTTGACTTCACAGTGAATGACTTCACAGCGTTCCATTCAAATGTGATGAAATATCTTTCAACTCCATCCTCTGTAAATTTTGACATTAAATGCAATATTCTCGTTAAATCATATTCCTCATTGGAATCATCATCTGAGCTGCAGCCACTTTTTTCTTCCCTTACTCCGAGCTTTTCTGGATGTAAGTTTGCTCACTGAGTTGGAAGGTTTGTTTTTCCAAAGTTTTTACATTTCCTCCTTTTATCTCTAAATGATGTATAATCACAATAAGCATCCTACCCTTTGGGGATCCTGCTTTTATTTCTGCCTTCAATGACTCTCTCAGTCAATGCAACATCTTTTCCTCCCAGAAAAATCTTAACCTCAGTAAAAGTTGTTTTAAAATTCCAACCTGTGTAATATACTTCTAGCAACTCTCCTATGTTAATGCTCAATACTACCATGTATTTATTTTTAAAGATTCAGAGTTCCTCTTAAACTCAAGGAGTTTGATTTTGTTAAGAACTCCTACCCTGTTATAATTTCAGCTACTGGTAATATCAGACATTTTTGACCATCACAGTAAACAAAAAGAAATCAATCACTGAATATATTCACAAAGTTGTTGCCAATATATATGTTAACAAAATAACATAACTGTTTATTACACAAAAGAGAAACATGAATTATATCACAGTATATAAGAAATATTGGAACAATCTCATTACAGACATCAGAAAGAAAGACTCATCACTTTTATGATAAGCAACATCCTATATATGCACTGAAAACTCAGTTGAAGAGTGACCTCTTTCTCCACACTAAAACTTCTTGCTCACCTGTAAATGTGTTTCTTTCCAGAAAATTCTGTGTATTCATTCAGTGTTTTTTTCAAAGTTTAATATCTTTCTCCAGGACCCTTAAAACCAGTTATTAAATTCAGCTCGCTATTATTCATTAACATTGGATTCCTAAACTCATGTCTTGAATAGCTTTGTAAGATAGTTTCCTTTTTGATAGTTTCAGAGCCTTCTGCTTCTGGAGCTTACCTTTCACTGGCTCCCAAGCAACTCAGGACCTCTTTGTAGCCCTGACTGTTTGGGGACTGCTATTAAAAGCAGTTCTGCTGTTACAGACCAGATCTTTCCATTTGAACCTGTCTCTCTCTCTCTCTCTCTCTTTTGTTGCTATCATGAAACTCAAGTCAGCAAACAGCTTAACAACTATTTCCCTAGGTTGGCTTGCTGGTCATTTAACTAAAATTGCATGACTTCATGTAAATGCTGTATTGAACTCACAGTTCCAAATGACTTTCTGACCTTTAAAACAAAAAAAGTTACCCTGCCCCCAACAACTGGAAACTATAATCTACTTTCCTCCACTTTGGAACACAGGTTCTCAAATAATAATGACACAATAAAATCTTCATCACAATCAACCATGGTAAATGCTAATTATGACGAGTTAGAATTCGTAAGGGAAGGCAGGAGAATGGGTTTGGAAACACATTAGCAGTGATTGAATGGCAGAACAGACCTGATGGGCTGAATGGCCTAATTCTGTCCTATAGCGTATGGTCTTAAAGGAGAATGTCTAAATTTAGATTTTACAAATTATTTTAATTATATTTAATTTTATACTTAATTTATTCAAAGGCGAAAAACATTTGACATCCTTAGAGATTTAGAGTTGCATGTACAAAGCTCACTCAAGTATCACAAAAGGTAATTAAAATGCTGACGCAGTACAATCCTTTCTGATAAGAGGGCTAGAATATAATTCGGACAATTCTTTTCTGCTCAATACAAAGCCATAGTTCGATTGTGTCTGGAGCACTGCGTATACTTTTGAGCATCACACTTAGTAAGGATATTGAATTAAAATGACCATATATTAGATTATAAAAGCTATTCAGTTATAAGAATGATTAGCATGAGGAATTAGAAAACCTTCATTCTGGCAAATATTATTTCTGATGACTTCTGATTAGAGTCTGTTCATAATGCAGGGGAAATGTTTGAAAATATTGAATGGATCCATTCATATTTCTCTAAATTTAACCACTTGAAACAAAATAAAATAATTCCTGAAGCACAGTTTTTTTTTATGAAATGTTTGACAGAAAACTTTATCTCGACTTTTTTTCAATGCGGCAACTGCCTCTTCTATAAGCAAGGAGAAAGTGAGGACTGCAGATGCTGGAGATCAGAGTCAAGAGTATGCCGCTGGAAAAGCAGGTCTGGCAGCGTTCGAGGAGCAGGAAAATCGATGTTTCAGGCCTAAGCCCTCCGTCAGGAATGGTGAAGGGCGTATGCCCAAAACGTTGATTCTCTTGTTCCTATGACGCTGCCTGACCGGCTGTGCTTTTCCAGCACCACAATGTCGACTCTTCTATAAGCTAATCTCACACCCTGCAATCCAAACACCGACTTCCAAATTCTGACTTCCCTGAGTCTTTAACTGTTCCTTCTGTTGTAATTATATGCTGACTGGATGTATGAAGCCTCACATTATTCTGCAAAATTTTTTCAAAATGGTGAAGATTACCCGTAAAACAGTTGAAATGAAAATTGTGTGAGGTTCTATAATAGCTGGATAACCTGCAAAGCCACTTTATAACTGTCCAATAAATTTGCATTTCACTCAAACTGTGTATCTAAGTTTGTGCTGCTTTTGTGGGAAAGATTTCCACATATCTCCTTTTTAACGTATCACACTCCTGAAAGGCCTGGCTCTAATTCGAAGGCTATTCCCACTTGTCCAAGCAATGTTCCCTGAGTAGCTGAGAAGCTCTGCCATATGACTTCCTCTCTGTTTAAATATCATATTGATCACAGACTGCCTCACCCATGGAAGTGGTTGCTCTATCTACCCTATTGTTTTCTTTCAAAATCCTAAAACTCAAATCACCCTTAATTCCTCGCTATTCCATGGAGTACTACCCAGTTTATGTAATTTATGCTTGTACCTGAACCCTTGAACTCTTGATAATTTCCTTCCTCAGTGTATTGCTCACAGTGCTGTTGACATGGTCACACCAGGACTTCTTATTGCTGCAGTAAGACTTCCTTGAAGGTAATTTCCTAGCCCTCTAGTGTGAAAAGATAATATTCTGTTAATGTTTTGACCATATTTTGTATACGATTATTATATTGTAATGATCTCTCTATGAATCCTTTTTTTGGCACTCTATTGTTCTGCACCACAAAGTTTTACATATTATATTGTGATATAACATTCTTAGTGTGAAGGATAGGCTTGCTCTATTAAGCCAATCACTTCAGATTCCCACTAGGATAATTGTTGTTGTATATAATGCTTAAATATAAAATATGATTTATTTACCTGTGATACTTTTCCAGTTGGTTCATTAAAAAGAACTCACTCATGACTTTATTGTCATTTCTGCCTGATTGAGTTGTGCAGGCCTGAAGGGCCAAATGGCATACTCCTGCACCTATTTTCTATGTTTCTATGATAAGTTCAATGGGCCTTTCACCTTTCTTTCCAGGGCTAGTGGTGGAGGCAACCTGTGGAATGGTCATCAACATTTTAAAGTTTAATTTTTGCAGAGATTGCTTGATTATTAACAGCGATTATTGTATTTCACTTGCTTATTGCGAAAGTCTTCATTTTATTTTTATTCCCAGTAATACATGAGTATAATGGAACACAAAGCAACTTTAGAAGGTGGTTTGCTGGTATGTTTGCAGCTTTAGCATATTAATGTATAATGTCTTCCTGTACATCACTGTGGCAGAGTTAGCTGCTTGCATAAATGTGATTGTGGATAACATAAATTGATTCCCATTGTACTGATCAGAATTATTTAAGCACTGGACTGAAAGTTGTAGAGCTAAATTTTGAGGTTGCACTTCACTAATTGTCTCCTTGATGCATTTAATAGCCCCATTTCCAATGGCTGAAAGTGTCATGTTCAGCTCATATAAAACCGAATACTTTATTCATGGTTCAGCAGTCAGTCAGTGAGCCAGTGAGTTCAGAAAGTTTTGGGAGCTAGTTCCCATCTGTGTTGATGTAGTTGATCTAACCAGAGTGCTGTGTGGGCTGCTGCAATTGAGGTCAGTCCTTCGAAAAGGAAGAGAAAGTAAATGAACTGCTCTTGCACACAATTCAAAAGTACATGTGGATGTTGGGCATGAACATAGATTGGGGTTGATTGTGATGATCCTGTCCCTTGCCTGGATCATTCTGCCAAGATGCACTGTAGGTGCAAACTCACAGTGCAACCTCACCAACTGCTTATTCTTTATTACAGGTATTAAACCCCAGTAACCAGCAGTATCTAAGGAACACATAGAGGAAAACTTAAGGGAACAAAATTCCAATGGATGGAAATGTAAATCCTTGCCATTGCCACATAATTTTCATACTAGACAAAACATCATTCTGATAAAGTTTGGACATTAATGGTAACACTTAGTAGATGATATACTACATTACGAGTTGTACCATGTTTAAAATTGTATTGAAGTTGTTTGAAGATTATTAACAATGGACACATTACATTTGCATTGCATATTTGTGAATTATTAGATTAGATTCCCTACAGTGCGGAAACAGGCCCTTCGGCCCAACCAGTCCACATCGACCCTCTGAAGAGTAACCCACCCAGACCCATTTCTCTCTGACTAATGCAATTGGCACTATGGGCAATTTAGCAGGGCCAATTCACCTAATCTGCCCATCTTTGAAGTGTGGGAAGAAACCAGAGCTCCCAGAGGAAACCCATGAGGCAACAGTGAGGCAATAATGCTAACCACTGAGCCATCGTGCCGCCCTGGGAAAGCCAGCCTCTGACCATTGAATGTTTGTGGATCCTATCAGTAGTGTTAGTACCACAAAGAATTATGACATTGTGCTCTGCAATAGCAAATAGTCAGCCTACTGGCACATTTTCACATCTGCCTGTAAGGATGCACAGTTACTACTTAGGTAAAGTGATTAGAGTGTTTTTCTTTGTTATTATCCCAAAATGGGATGGGAGAAGACTGTACCCCAAACAGAAAGGACACCGTTCATTTTAGCTCTGCTCACCCCTTGACAAGAATCTATGTCATTCGCTGGCTTTTCCCATGTACTGTAGGTGCTATTACACCCAAGACTGTTGACAGCTGTGTGCTTTGGGGGTAGGTTGAGTCCCCTCTCTGACTACAATTAGGCTCTAAACATGACATCATTAGATTGACTGCTTGCTTTGCAAGAGCATCCTGGCATCTTTTATTTGGGGGATATTCTATTCAAATAACAGCACAAATTCTTTAGCACTTACTGACGGAACTCCTGTTACATATAGATATCTTGGAAAAAATATTTAACATTAAATTAAATTGTGTCCAATTTCAGGAGATGAGGGGAATCCTGCTCCTTCAATAGAACCCTGTTTTAAAAGCTAACTTTTTACAGGAACTATTGCTGGACAGTAATGGGTCATGAAAACTGTTTTTCAGGTTAGAATTTTGATTATTTGGTTTTGCTAAACTTTAGTAAATTTAACCAGAAACTGTTTTCAGAAATGAACAATAGAATAAGTTAGGAGCAGGCGGAGCAGCAATCGTGGGTTTAACTCTTTGAGACCAGCAGTTTCATGTTCGCATCAAAACGAAAAACAGAAGAACATTTCAGTTGTTGCTTTATTCAGAGTGTGTTACAGGAATGACATTTCTGTATTCTCAGGGGTTTTAAAACCCACAAAGGAAAATAACATAAGTGGTTAAAGGAACAGATAGGCCATCTGGTTGCCTTTCTAACATAACAGCTTTTACAGAGGAAAATTTGGGCTCCTGATTTTCTCTCCTTATTATTGTACTTTAATCCCCTAAAACTGCAAGCTGGTGTTGAGCTGTGAGTCAATATCAGCATAAGCTTCCTGGAGAATTATACTGTTATTTGATGAGTAACAAATATCATATCTTCATCTAATTCTGACTTTAACCAAATTCAGCCACCCCCACACACACACACACACCACTTACATACCACACCCAACTCCACTCATAAACATGTACCATGGTCATAGACCTCACCCTACATACACCCATATATTCACACACCCTACACCACCTCAAGACACACACATCATCGACTCTACAACATACACACCCCACCTTGCATATACAAAACCCCAATCACCAACGGACATACTCTGTACACTCACCAATCTCCTTACATACTCAGACAACCGCTTTCCAAATGCACTCAACTCTCCTATCCTCGTACAAACACATGCTCTACATACAAACCCCATTCCACACACACTGTATGGACATACTCTCACACATATACACATCCACATTTTGGCAAAGGTATCCACAAATCACATGTGCACATTTCTCACACACTCACTTGTATACATCCGACCACATCTTCTCACACACATAAAAAAACCCACACATTTGTCCCTGACACTTGGTTTGCACATTTGCTGAAGGTGGAAAATGTCTATTCAAGAAGTTCTTGGCATCATGAATATTGAGCATGCTTTGATGGAACAAGTGGTCTTTTGCTGCCCGCATTTAGTGTTTTTTTTTACTCGGGTATTTCATAATATATGCAAACGTTCCAACAGTGAATAAAGAAATGGGATCAGCTATAAATCTCCAGCTGACTCTTCATATCCTTTGATTCCCTGAGGGATCAAAAAAACTATCTTAAATACATGCAATGATGAGGCATCCATCACTGTGGGTTAGAGAATTCTATAGATTTACAAACCTATGAGTGAAGAAATTTCACTTACTCTTGGTTCTAAGTAACTGTACCTTATCCCGAAACAGTTCTAGACTCCCCTGTTGGAATGAGTCTAGGCTGTCATGCTCCTTCAGAATCTTGTATGTTTCAACAAGTTCACCTCATTTTTCTAACTCCCAGAGAATTTAGGCTGAACTTACTCAGCTTCTAATCATAGGGCAGTCCTCTCATCCCAGGAATTAATCTAGTGAACCTTTGCTGTTCTGCCTCCAATGCATTATATCTTTCCTTATATCTGGAAATGAAATCTGCACTACTGTATGTGCCAAATGAAGGATTTGAAATGGTTTTACTCCTCTCCAGCTCAAGGGTCAATGCAGCCAATTATAATGCTTTGTTTGTAATATTGGATGGAGAACAGCTAATCCAGCCTCATTTTAAAGAGCATTATCTCTGAGCACCATTGTGAGATGCAATGTTTGGAGCAAGTCCTTTTTTAATATAACTAAGAACTCTGATTAAAACAAAAGAAACTTTTATTTCTAAATTTTTCATTTTGTTGATTTTCTAAAAATGCTTCTGTTTGGGTGCTGAGTGCTGACGATTTTATTCAGGGAATGAGTTACTTGCAGGTATTGATTGCAGGGAGTGAACATGGAAGCTAACTAAAGAGGCACAAAAGATATGAGGGTTAGTGGTTGTATTACAAGCACAAACTGGCTGCCTGATGTTGTTGTAAGCAACACTGCATGAGGCAGTTTAAGTTTAATAACTTTATACTTTGAATCATATTAGCTGTAAATTCATGCTTTAATAGGCTTTTGGGGTTGCTCGATTCAAATTGTTGGGTTGTTTGATTTTATTAATCATTAAATGTCATCTGCAGCTCAGTGCATTGCACTCTGACTTCTAAATCACGAAGTTCAAGCTCACTCAGGACTTCAGCAAATAAGTTAATGCTAACACCACACTGTATTACTGAGGTAATGTTGTGGAAGGTCATTACAGAGGGAATGCTGCATTGTTGGAGGGACAGTAGGACCACAGAAACAGCAGTAGGCCATTCAGCATTCTGTGAATCATGGCTGATCTGTGGCCTAACTCCATATATCTGCCTTTGGCCCACATCCTTTACTACCTTTACTTAATTTTAAATCAGGGAAATAAATATTTATTAACACCTGACTGAATATCCACTGCGGTTTTGGAATAGTGTTTCAACATCTACTGACCACTGTTTCCAAACATCTCTCCTGAATGGTCTGGTCCTAATTCTCAGACGATGCCCCCTAGTTCTAGAATTCCCAACCAGTTGAAATAGTTTAATTTTATCTTCTCTGTATTTTCATGTCAATATCTTGAAGACTTCAATCAGATCACCTCTTAATCTTGTAAATTCCAAAGAAAACAGGCCTAGTTTGTATAATTTATCCTCATAACTCTGAAGTCCAGATATCATTCTTGTAAGCTGAAGTTGTAGCCCCTCCAAAGCCAAGATATCATTCTTAAGGTATGGTGCCCAGATCTGATCACTACTCCAAATGGACTTTGTTTAACTGCAACATAACTTCTGCATCCTTGTACTCCTATCCTTTAAATATAAAGGCCAGCATTCAATTAACGTTTGTGATTATTGTCTGCACCTGTTTGTGACATTTTAAAGAACTTTGCAACTGTACCCCAAAATCTCTTTGGACACCCATTGTATTTAACTTCATATTATATAGAAAGTACCTGATCCACCCTTTTTCACTCCAAAATGGACAACCTCATACTTGTTTATTTTGAACTCCAACTGCCACAGTTTTGCCCATTCACCTTGTCTATCAATATCCCTTTGTAATTTTATGCTAACATTTATACTGTCTACAATGCTGCCTAAGTTTGTGTCATCAGTAAGTTTAGATATGACTTTCTATGCCATTATTCAAATCGTTAATAAATAATGTGAATAATTAAGGCTCCAACACAGATTCTTGTGGGACACCATTGGTCACTTCCTGCCAATTTGAGTACCTACCCATTATCCTTAATCTCTGTCATCTGCCACTCAACAATTTTCCCAGCCAAAAAGTGCCAAAGTTAAAAATCTGTGTGTGTGGCAGACCAAGTCCTGAACTACGAAAGCAACCACCCCAACACACACAAAAGAAGTTGCATCAAGACACTATTCAAAAGGGCCACAACACACTGCAGTACACCAGAACTGCAAAAAGAGGAAGAAGAACACCTATACAATGTATTCGCCAAAAACGGATACCCGCGCAATTTCATCAACAGATGCCTAAGGGAAAGACAAC
>NC_057742.1:631651-675102 GCF_004010195.1 Chiloscyllium plagiosum
AAGCGCTTCACAGGAGGCTCCCAAGCACTGAGGATGTCACCTAGACAGGGGGCGAAACGTCTGCAACACAAATTCCCAGCTCGGCGAACAGAACCACAACAACGAGCACCCGAGCTACAAATCTTCTCACAAACTTTGAATAGAAAGCAGAGTTAACATTTCAGGTCCAGTGATCCTTCATGAGAACAGATGTCGCCTGATCTGCTGAGTTTTTCCAGCAATTTTCTTTTGATTTCCAGCATCTGCAGTTATTTGGCACTTTTTGTGAGTTTTTGTTATGAATTTTTCCAGCAATTTCTGATTTTCCCAGCCATGTCAGTAATTCACACTCAATTCTGTTGGCTTCTGCCTTAGTTAAATTTTTTACGTGGAATTTTAATTAGATGCCTTCTGGAAGTCTATATAACAACATCCATAGACATTCCCCTGTCCACTATCTTAGTGACGTCTTCAAGCAATTCACTGAGATTTGTTAGACATGAATCATGAAACCTGTCATGAATCCATTCTGGCTCTCCCTGATTAATTGAACATTTTTAAGGTGTTCAGTTGCCACACTTTTGATATACAGACTCTGACAATTTCCTCAACACAGATGTTAAGCTGACTGGTCTGTAATGCGAGAGGTAGATGAAGGTGGGGGAGAAAGTGTTCAGTCAGATAGGAGGGAGGAGTGGATAGATGGGAAAAGCAATGGACAGGTCAAAAGGGTGGTGTCAGGTTGGAGGCTTGACACTTGGATAATGTGTGGGGAGGGGAAATGTGAAACTGATGAAATCAGTGTCTGACCTCTCACCTTCTCTCCCACTTTCATTTACCTATCGCATTCTCAGATACCTTCTCTCCAACCCCATCCTCCTCCTATTTATCTCTCAGACCCCCGGCCCACAAGCCTCATTCCTGCTGAAGGGCTGATGCCCGAAATTTTGATTCTCCTGCTTCTCAGATGCCCGACCTGCTGTGCTTTTCCAGCACCACACTCTTTACTCTGATCTCCAGCATCTGCAGTCCTCTTTTTCTCCTCTCCTTTAAAAGACGGAACACTACATTGTCAGAGGGTCAGTACTGAGGGAGCTTAGCACTGTTGGAGGGTCAGTACGGACTGAACACTGCACTGTTGAGGAGTGTCAGTACTGAAACAGCACTGCACTGTTTGGAATGTTGGTACTGAGGGCGCACTGCATTGTCAGAGGTGTTGTTTTTCAGATGCAGCATTAAATTGAGGCTCCATCTGTCTTTGGATTAATGTGAAAGATTCATGCCAGCATTCAGCAGAAGAGCTGGAGACTTAACCCTGGTAACCTGACCAATATTTATCACTTGGTTAACACAAAAAAAGCAGAATATTTGGTCATTATCACATTGCTATTTGTAGGCATTTACATTTTGGCTGTTGCACTTATTCATTACAACTTTGACTGCTCTTAAGGTGCATCATGAACTGTGAAAAACTTTGAGAAGTCAGTGGTAATGTAAAGCACTGTGCAAGTACAAATCTGTCCGGCTATTAAAGAAAACTTTGTATTATCAGGAGTGGACTATCACTCGCACTCACTACTGAATTTGGAATTCATCAGTTTGTACTCCCTGATTAAAGAATGAATGAAGAGACATTTCATTTTCTGTTCTTTCCAACATTTTTCCTATCATGTTCTGAATTTGTATACTCAACAACTTGTGATACCTAAGAAAAAATTGGACTTGGATGCTGCTAAACTCAAGGAGTTCCCCAGCTCTATAGTAGAGAGCGAGAGAGCTATCTGTCTGTCGACAATGCAAATGAGTATAAAAGTAATTAATATTCTAATCAGTACTGGGTTTAAGATAGTAGTGACAGCAAGAAGCTCCATTATGACACAGCTCAAGCCAGCTGTTCAGTCTTTACAGCAAAACTCATGCAATAACTTTTAATATCCTCCTCATCAAATATTGATGACCAATACTTTGTGCCTTTTTGGCAAACTAATGGAAAGATGAGTAGGCAGTTGTAATGCAGACTAAGAGTAGAATTCTGATAGGGTAGTGATGACAAAACTTTGGACTTTTAAGAAAAAAAAGTGCAGAAGTTCAATGTGGGCCTTGTAGGTTCCTACTGAATGCATTATGTAGAATGGGTTAAAGGATGTGGTATGTTTTTATTAGAGTCAAAGAGTCATAGAGATGTACAGCACAGAAACAGACCCTTTGGTCCAACTCATCCATGCCGACCAGATATCCTAATCTAATCTAGTCCCATTTGCCAGCACTGGCCCATGTCCCTCTAAACCCTTTGTAATCATATACCCATCCAGATGCCTTTAAAAAACTGTAATTGTAACAACCTCCACCACTTCCTCTGGCAGCTCATTCCATGCATGCACCACCCCTGTGTGAAAAAGTTGCCCCTTACATTCCATTTATGTCTTTCCCCTCTTACCCTAAAGCCAAACCCTCTAGTTCTAGACTCCCCCACCCCAGAGAAAATACTTTATCTATTTATCCTATCCATGTCCCTCATGATTTTATAACCTTCTATAAGGTCACCCCTTAGCCTCCGACGCTCCAGGGAAAACAGCCCCAGCCTGTTCAGCCTTTCCCGATAGCTCAAATCCTCCAACCTTGGCAGCATCATTGAAAGGGTTCAGCAAAGATTTACAAGTTTCACAACATTCTTCTGATTGGAAGGAGACCAGAATTGTACACAATATTCCAACAGTGGCCTAACCAATGTCCTATACAGTCACAACATGACCTCCCAACTCCTATACTCAATGCTGTGGCCAATAAAGGAAAGCAGACCAAATGTATTTTTCACTGTCTTATCTACCTGCGACTCTACTTTCAAGGAACTATGAATCTGTACTCCAAGGTCTCTTTGTTCAGCAACACTCCCCAGGACCTTACCAATAAGTGTATAAGTCCTGCTCTGATTTGCTTTTCCAAAATGCAGCACCTTGCATTTATCTAAATTAAACTCCATCTGCCACTTCTCAGCCCATTGGCCCATCTGGTAAAGATCCCGTTGTAATCTGAGGTAACCTTCTCCGCTGTCCACTGCCACTCCACTTTTGCTGTCATCTGCAAACTTACTAACTATACCTCTACTGTTCACATCCAGATCATGTATATAAATGACAAAATGTAGTGGACTGATCCTTGTGGCACACCACTGGTCACAGGCCTCTCGTCTGAAAAGCAACCCTCCTCCACCACCACCTCTGTCTTTTACCTTACAGTCAGTTTTGTATCCGAATGGCTAGTTCTCCCTGAATTCCAAGAGATCTAACTAGTCTCCCATGAGGAACCTTGTCGAACGCTTTACTGAAGTCTATATAGATCACACCTACTGCTCTGCCCTCATCAATCCTCTTTGTTACTTCTTCAAAAAGCTCAATCAGGTTCATGGGACAAGTTTTCCCATGCACAAAGCCATGCTGATTATCTCTAATCAGTCCTTGCCTTTACAAATACATGTACGTCCTGACCCTCAGGATTCCCACCAACAACTTGCTTGCTCACCACAGATGACAGACCCACCGGTCTGTAATTTTCTGGCTTTTCCTTACCACTAAATAGTGGCACCATGTTAGCCAACCTTCAGTCTTCCAGCACCTCACCTATGACTATCAACGATACAAATATCTCAGTAAGAGGCCCAGCAATCACTTCCCTAGTTTCCCACAGAGTTCTAGGGTACACCTGATCATGTCCTGGGGATTTATCCACCTTGTGCATTTCAAGACCTCCAGCAACTCCTCCTCTGTAATATGGACATTTTTCAAGATGTCACCATCTATTTCCCCACATTCTATACTCCCCGTGTCTTTCTCTACAGTAAATACTGACGAAAAATACTCGTTCAGTATCTCCTCCATCTCTTGTGGCTCCACACATAGGCTGCTTTGCTGATCTTTAAGGGGCTCTATTCTCTCCCTAGTTACCCTTTTGTCCTTTTGATATCACTGAGTGTCTTGCTTGGCCATTCAAAGGGTAGTTAAGACTCAACTGCATTACTATAGGGAAGGGGAAGGGGGGGGTGGGTGGTAGCTGGAGTCACATGTAGGTCAGACCAGGTAAGTACAATGGACTTTTTTCCCTATAGGCCATTAGCGAACCAGATGGATTTTAAAAAAAGTCAGAATCGAGTCGCTCATGGTCACCATAACTAATACAAATTGTAAATTTCAGATTGTATTCAATACTTTTTCATCTTAAAGCCATCAGTGCCTTATACTGGTCATTGGCTAGTTGAACACATCTGTTAAAATCCTATGAGCTAGGACCACATCTGTTGAGCTGACCAATGGAGTATTTCCAGATCTATGGGCTGATCAATGGACTGACACCAGGTCCCTTGGGCTGGTCAGTGAACTGGCATCAGGTGTACAGCTGGCTTTGCCTTTTTGGATCCGAGTCTGAGAGCTCAATGGTTTTTGATTTCTGTCGATGGGCCTGAGAGTTGCAGGACAGTGACACACCTTGTTGCAGGACAGTGACACATCTTGTAGATAGGACAACTTCAAAGTAAAGCAAGGAACAGTGAGAATAAAGTCACATTGCTACATTCTGGTGGCACTGGGAAACTATCGTATCCCTTTACAATTCCTACAGGTCAATGTTTCTGTTATGACCGTGACTAAGAATGAGTTTCCTTTTTGGAAGGTTCTTCACAAGTTACTAACGCCTCCATTGGCAGACAACACAAATACCCACCCACCTGCAGCTAACCTTCTCTCCAACAAGATGCAAGCAAATCTTCTGAATTTTCTCAATGCACTGTCAAGAAACACAATTTTCCAAAGTATCCACACGGCAGAGCAGAAATGTCATTCCCTTTCTCTGAAAAATATTCTGTGATCCTGTGAATGAATCCCAATGATACCACCTTATGGAGCATTCTGAGAATTACAGTTATGACTGTCTGTACATTATTTAGAAGGATCTATGATGTTGAAATGAACTGTGCATAAGTGTTTCTGTTTACTGTACTGGAACTGATATTCTGAAAGATTACTGTAAAGACTGTGGTATTGGAGGCAGCTGCCACAGTCATGTTGAGTCAGGCTGTGTCATATTGAAGAGTAGTAATAAAGATATATTAAGTGGTTTTGATTTTTGGCTAGGTTTTTCTACTGAATTGGCATACGGATTGTGTTTGCTAGGGCAAGTATCCACATTCTGTGAAATCTCTCAGTCTTTTCTTAATTGTTTTGCATGTTAAATTGCTAGTTGGAGTAGACTAGAAGAGGTGGTTTTGTGAAGTTCAGTTCCAGTAGTGCCCAGATCTGATTGTCATTAAATATCTTCTTCCATGCTCCCTCTACCCAGTAGCTTAAAAGTGTAAAATATATGATCAGATAATAACTAACCAATGACAGTGAATTATTAAATTTCCATGAATAATTTTAGTAGATTTGTAAACAAAACGAAAACAATTCTTCCCCATGGCAAAGCTTTCTGACTATGGGAATAAATTTAAATGTTGCAAATTGTCTGGCTGTGAAATCATAACTATAAAAGCTACAGAAAATTATCAGATGTATGTACATAAATATGTTCTATTGTGATTGCTTCGCCGCTTGCGAAGATCTTTGCATCCTTGCTGTCCACTGGAGTCATACCTGAGGACTGGAGGGAGGCAAATGTAATTCCTCTCTTCAAGAAAGGAAATAGGGAAATCCCCGGCAATTATAGACCAGTCAGCCTCATGTCTATCGTATACAAGGTGTTAGAAAGGATTCTGAGGGATAGGATTTATGACCATCTGGAAGAGCATGGCTTGATTAAAGGCAGTCAGCACAGCTTTGAGGGGCAGGTCATGCCTCACAAATCTTATTGAGTTCTTTGAGGATGTTACTAGTCAAGTTGATGAGGGTCGAGCGGTGGATGTTGTGTATATGGACTTCAGTAAGGCATTTGATAAGGTTCCCCATGGTAGGCTCGTTCAGAAGGTCAGGAGGAATAGGATACAGGGAAATTTAGCTGTCTGGATACAGAATTGGCTGGTCAACAGAAGACAACGAGTGGTAGTGGAAGGAAAATATTCTACCTGGAAGTCAGTGTTGAGTGGTGTTCCACAGGGCTCTGTTCTTGGACCTTTACTCTTTGTAATTTTTATTAATGACTTGGATGAGTAGATTGAAGGATGGGTTAGCAAGTTTGCAGACGACACAAAAGTTGGAGGTGTCGTTGACAGTATAGAGGACTGTTGTAGGCTGTAGCGTGACATTGACAGGATGCAGAGATGGGCTGAGAGATGGCAGATGGAGTTTCAACATGGATAAATGCGAAGTGATGCATTTTGGAAGGTCGAACTTGAAAGTTGAGTACAGGATTAAAGACAGGATTCTTGGCAGTGTGGAGACAGAGAGGCATCTTGGTGTGCAGGTACATAGATCCCTTAAAATTGCCATCCAAGTGGACAGGGTTGTTAAGAAAGCATATGGTGTTTTGGCTTTCATTAACAGGGGGATTGAGTTTAAGAGCCATGAGATCTTGTTGCAGCTCTATAAAACTTTGGTTAGACCGCACTTGGAATACTGTGTCCAGTTCTGGTTGCCCTGTTATAGGAAAGATGTGGATGCTTTGGAGAGGTTTCAGAGGAGGTTTACCAGGATGCTGCCTGGAATGGAGGGCTTATCTTACGAAGTGAGGTTGACTGAGCTCAGACATTTTTCATTGGAAAAAAGAAGGAAGAGAGGGGACCTAATTGAGGTGTACAAGATAATGAGAGGCATAGATAGAGTTAATAGCCAGAAACTTTTTCCCAGGGCAGAAATTGTTAACACGAGGGGTCATAATTTTAAGCTGGTTGGAGGAAAGTATAGAGGGGATGTCAGAGGCGGGTTCTTTACGCAGAGAGTTGTGAGAGCATAGAATGTGTTGCCAGCAGCAGTTGTGGAAGCGAGGTCATTGGGGACATTTAAGAGACTGCTGGACATGCATATGGTCACAGAAATTTGAGAGTTTGTACATTAGGTTTACCTCACATGAGGATCAATGGTAGACACAACATCGTGGGCTGAAGGGCCTGTTCTGTGCTGTACTGTTCTATGTTCTATTAATTTAGCAATGTAAAAAATGTCATTTATGACTTAAGAATTATCTAAAGTGTCTAGATTTGTTCATATTACCATGGTACAAAAATTTCTGTCCATTAATGACAGCACTAACTATCTTTAGTGTCATTAGTGATGTATTTAGAAAATATTAAGATTGGAAGTTATCTCCTAAATTTTAAAACTTTCTGTTTCAGAAAATGTCTGACGTGGGAACAGAAGAGATCCAAGAAAAGTCTCAACCAGAAGGTAATGCTGCCCTTACTTGAATTATTAGCGTGTTACTCTTGAAAATAATATCTGTTTAGGACACTCTCAACCTAAAGGCCTGAAATGTTTTAGAATAAGGATGTACTTACATTTGGAAACTCAACTGCTGGCGCCATCCTAACTCACTATCATTCTGTTTCAGAGGTGAATCTAGCTGAAAGTCATAGTCACACAGCAAAGAATAAAATTTTTGGTCCATTGAGTCTACGCTGATCTATCTGCACAAATCTCTCTTTCCAGCATTTGACCCATAACCTTTAATGTTATAACATTTCAAGTATTTATCCATGTACCTTTTTCAAAGTTGTAAGGTTTCCCACCTCAAGTACTCTCCCAGGCAGTGCATTCCAGACCCTATCATTCTCTGGGTGAAAAACATTTTCCTTAAATTCCCTCTAAATCTCCCATTGTTCACCTTAAAATTATGCCTCCTTGTTACTGACCCTTCAAGTAAGGGGAGCACCTGCTTTCTATCCACCTTGTCCATGCCCCTCATAATCTTATACACCTTTATCAGATCGCCACTCAGCTTTCTTTGATCTAAAGAAAACAACCCAGTCTTATCCAGCCTCTCAGGCAACATCCTGGTAACTCTCTTCTGCCCCCCCACCTCTTGTCTCTAGGTGGAGACTATTAAAATGTTAGCATTTTTAAAAAAAATAGTAATGGATGAAAGGGAGATAGTGCAGATGCTGGAAACCTGAGACAAAACGGAAAATGTTGTAAGTACTCAGGAAGGCATGCAGCATCTGTAGGGAGATAACTATTTAATATTTGGGATTGGTGTTCCTTTGTCAGAAATGTTTGTATCAAGCTTTAAACAAGAAGAGGGAGAAAAGTCACTCTGAATAAACAAAAGGGAAAGTCTGCCTGAAGAGATTAAATAATAGTAACAACAACAAAGGATAAGGTGGTGGTAATGGTACCAACAAAGCTAAGTAAGATGAACCAGAGGAATGGAAATGGGAAAAGCAGCATCATTATTAATAGCTGCCTCCTGAATAAAGGCATGCAAAGTTTATAATCTGAAATTGTTAATTTGTTATTGAGTGTAGAAAGTTTCTTAAAAAAAATCTATTTAAGGCCCAGAACTTTCATCTGACGTTACTACCACTTTTGTGCAAAAATATGATCAATGTTCTGATTTATCCGCCACTGGTAGGTAGTTAGTTCTATAAGTTTAAAACAGAAGGCGGCTGTTTTGGCGACTTTGATGTTTATATGTACACATTCCACAGTAATGTACATGAGGATATTTTTTATATTGTCTAGATGTTGAGACAATCCCCATTGTAAGAGAAGTTTCAGATCTCTCAAAGAAGAGTGATGTCTCTGACCCTCAGGAGCTTTGTGATCAAGAACATCTCAACACTAATACCATTGTTGGTAAGATCATAAATCAAATAAAAGAACCAACTTCTATCAGATTATTTTATCAGATGGTTGTCAGGATGTTTAATTCAATCTTGGTGGCATATATGGGCCCCTCTCAAGAACTGCCATCCATTAATGCTGCTTTATTGTTTAAAAGTAATTCAGTTAGTGAGGTGCATGTCCTTAGTTTATATGATACTCCCGCTATTAGCCTGTGTGAAACTTGGCAAAACTCACCCTGACTAGAATAAGTAGTTTACATAGTCAGATTAGGTCCTATGGAACTGGCCCTCAAAATTTAAGTATTTCTAAGCAATTGAATTTTGAAGTAACATAATGTGCTTGTTTTTGGCAATTTGGGCAGTTCTACATGTTATTCAGCTGAAGCCTCTGTATCATGTGTGGCCTGGCCTGGCCCATCAGTTTTGAATTGGACTTGGAAGACTCCTTGCATCGGGTGACACATGAGGCAGGCAAATTGCATGCTTTCATATGTTGTTTCCCCTGGGAAAAAAAAGTCACTAGCTTGAAGCCACAGGCAAAAACCTGAAGGGTGCTATTTTGAATCAAACATGACTGGTTGAGAATCCTCTCTGCCATTAATGCCTCTTGCAGTATTGGAAGGAATTATATGGTGTTCGTCAAGTTAATTACTTTTTAAAAATGTACACATGCTGGAAATTTGAAATAAAAACAAAGAATTGGAGAAACTCAGTTCTGAAGAAAAGTTACATTGGTCTTGAAATGTTAAATCTGTTTCACTTTCCACAGATGGTGCCAGACCAGCTGAGTTTGTCCTGCACCTGTTGTTTGTTAACCTTTTTACACCATATTTGGCCATTAGTTCCTGGAATGGTTAATTAACCTGAAACATCTGTCTTGGAGGCAGGATCACTACCTGGTGTGCCATAAGAGCACCTACTCTCTCTTGAACCAGGTTAAAATGAGTTATTTGATAATTGTGTGGCACTACAGAAATACCCATTCACCATCTATGTTTTGTTTTAAAAAGTTAATGTTTTTCAAAAGCAGAGGATCACGCTTTGAATTAGCACTCTTTGCTGTCTATATTACAAAAATATAAGTATGATATTAGAACTAAGAGGTTATAATTGTAAGGAAATTACAATTAGGGAATGGTGAGGAGTGACCTGATGAAAGTTAAGGATTTTACGGAGGACATACAGAAAATATATTTCCTCTTGAGGGATAATACAAAGTTAGAGATTATCAATATAAAACAGTCACTAATAAGCCCAATAGAGAATTCAATAGGAAGAACCTTCTATGGTGAGGATGTGAAACTCACTGTTCTATTAAGAAGTTAAACTGATAGAATTGTACAGCACAGGAGGCCATTATACATTTTATTATTTAAAAAAAAACTAATCTCATCTTACCTTTGGTCCTTTTGTCAATTACATGAAAGTAGAGAAGGCTCATGTGGAGCATTAGTACAGTGTAATCTTGAAAAATGTCCATATTACAGAGGAGGTGGTGTTGGATGTCTTGAAACATATAAAAGTGGATAAATCCCCAGTGCCTAATCAGGTGTCCCCCTTCTGTGGGAAGCTAGGTAAATGATAGTTGGGCCTCTTGCTGAGATATTTGTATCATCGATAGTCACAGGTGAGGTGCCGGAAGACTGGAGGTTGGCTAATGTGGTGCCACTATTTAAGAAAGGATGTAAGGAAAAGCCATGGAACTATAGACCAGTGAGCCTGACATCGGTGGTATGCAAGTTGTTGGAGAGAATCCTCAGGGACAGGATTTACATGTATTTGGAACGGCAAGGACTGATTAGGAATAGTCAGCATAGCTTTGGTGTGAGAAATCATGTCTCATGAGCTTAACTGAGTTTTTCTTTGAAGAAATAACAAAGAGGATTGATGAGGGCAGAGCGGTGGACGTGATCTATATGGAGTTCAGTAAGGCGTTTGACAAGGTTCCAATGGGAGACTGGTTAGCAAGGTTAGATCTCATGGATGGAATACAGGGAGAACTAGCCATTTTTTATACTGAACTGGCTCAAAGGTAGAAGACAGCGAATGGTGGTGGAGGGCTGCTTTTCAGACTGGAGGCCTGTGACCAGTGGAGTGCTACAAGGATCGGTGCTGGGTCAAGTACTTTCCGTCATTTATATAAATGGTTTGGATGTGAACATAGGAGGTATAGTTAGTAAGTTTGCAGATGACACCAAAATTGGTGGTTTAGTGGAGAGCGAAGAAGGTTACCTCAGTGTACAATGGGATCTTGATCAGAAGGGCCTATGGTCTGAGGAGTGGCAAATGGAGTTTAATTTAGATAAATGTGAGGTGCTGTATTTTGGAAAGCCAAATCTTAGCAGGACTTATGCACTTAATGGTAAGGTCCTAGGGAGTGTTGCTGAACAAAGAGATCTTGGAGTGCAAGTTCATAGTTCCTTGAAAGTAGAATCGCAGGTAGATAGGATAGTGACAAATGCATTTGGTATGTTTTACTTTATTGGTTAGAGCATTGAGTACAGGAGTTGGGAAGTCATGTTGCAGCTGTACAGGACACTGGTTAGGCCACTTTGGAATATTGTGCGCAATTCTGGTCTTCCTCCCATGGGATGGATGTTATGAAACTTGAAAGGGTTCAGAAAAGATTTACAAGCATGTTGCCAAGGTTGGAGGATTTGAGCTATAGGGAGAGGCTGAATAGGCTGGGGCTGTTTTCCCTGGAATATTGGAGGCTGAGGAGTGACCTTATAGAAGTTTATAAAATCATGAGGGGCATGGATAGGATATATAGACAAAATCTTTTCCCTGGGGTGGGGGAGTCCAGAACTAGAGGGCATAGGTTTAGGGTGAGAGGGAAAAGATATAAAAGGGACCTAAAGGGCAACTTTTTCATGCACAGGGTGGTGTGGGTATGGAATGTGCTGCTAGAGGAAGTGGTGTAGGCTGGTACAATTACAGCATTTAAATGCATGTGGGTGGGTATATGAATAGGAAGGGCTTGGAGGGATTTGGGCCAAGTGCTGCCAAATGGGACTAGATTAAGCTAGGCTATCTGGGCAGCATGGACGAGTTGGACCGAAGGGTCTGTTTCCATGCTGTACTTCTCTCTAACTCTATGAATCAGTAGGGCTGAATGGCCTGTTTCTCTGCTATAAATCCTTTAAACAGTGTTAATTGGAAGCCAGTCCTAAATGATTCTCGTTCTTATTTCTGAGTTTACTATAACCCTGTTTGTACAGTTAGTGTTTGGTCTCGGTTGTGGAAATATTAGAAACTTTCACCAGATTTTCAGTGAGTTTCTTTACATCATACCAGTGTAAGATAGCACTAAGCACAGCAAAACAAAGAAAACTGGACATCTTGATCTTGCTACCACTACTGATATTTGAGTGGCTGCTTCCATACTTACAGACTGAACTTTCCTGGTTCAGCCAGGAACCTGGAAGTGACTGTTTTGGGACACTATTTGTGACCCTGCCAGAGGGCATCAATTAACAGGATTAGGAATTCTGATGAAGGGCTTCTGCCCGAAATGTTGATTTTCCTGCTCGTCAGATGCCGCCTGACCTGCTGTGCTTTTCCAGCACCACTCTAATCTTGACTCTGATCTCCAGCATCTGCAGTCCTTACTTTTGCCTGGCATCAATTAAAGGCAATCTCCAAGAGATCTAATCCATTGAGGACAGTGTTTGGACCAGTGAGATGTGAGCCGAACAGGAGAACTTGCATTAAAATTTAACTGGCAGAATAACACAGAGACAGGCATATGTTACGCAGCTAGGGAGATGTTGGCATTGTGGTATGTCACTGTCTGAGACAAACGTTCAGGATACATGGGTTTGAATTGCACCGTGGCAATTGGTGAAATTTAAATTTGATGAAATTTTGAATTAGAAGCTGGTGCACGGGTGATCATGTAGCAATTTTTGATTGTCATTAAAACCTATCTGGTTCACTCATGTCCTTGGGGAAAGACTCCACACCCACAACAATGTGGTTGACTTCTAACTATCCTCTTGAAGTAGTGTAAAGAGCCAGTCAATTAAAAGACAATTACAGATGGGCAACAAATACTGACCTTGCCAGTGATGCCTACTTCCTATGCAGGAATAAAGAAAAAGATTACCTGGATTATGGTTTTTCCACTATTGCTGCCAAAACCCTGTTTGTAATGCCCCATTATGGTCAAGATATGGAGGTACCGGTGTTGGACTGGGATAGACAAAGTTAAAAATCACACGACATCCGGTTATAGTCCAACGGTTTATTTGGAAGTGCAAGCTTTTGGAGCGCTGCTCCTTTATCAGGTATCTAGTGGAGTCTGCTCCTACTCTGCTATCTACCTGAGGAGCAGTGCTGCAAAAGCTTGCACGTCCAAATAAACCTGTTGGACTATAACCTGGTGTTGTGTGATTTTCAACATTATAGTCAATTTTGCCTAATCTGTTTACATGAGACCCGTAAAGTTAAGTTCTATTGTTTCAGAGAAATTGGCTTCACAAATATCATTTTAAGAGGTGAGATTAGAAAAGAAGAATATTCATAAATTGCAGCTGATTTGAGCTGTGGAGTTGAGAGATGTAATGAAAAAACAAGAGTCACTCCAGGACATGATTATTGTTGGAAAAAATAAAATGCAGAACAAGGATATCCTGGAAGTAGTGACTAGGTGACGCAAACTTTGATTAAAGAGTGAAGATTAATTAGGAAATTGGAGGCCATGATAGTTAGGCTTTCAGGACAGTTTTGCAAAATTAAGAAAGTATGCATTAGAGAAGGAGCCTGCAGCAGGTTTTGATTTTAGTGTTGGGAGTTAATGACACAGAAGAGAAATCAATGGTCTGAAGTTCTGCTCCGAAGCTGAGACAGTAGAGTTTGTAAATTTCTTAGCTCTGCAAACAGAGATGGTATTATACTGATAATGTCACTGGAATAATAATCCAGAGACCCAGGCTAAAACTCTGCACACATGGGTTTAAATACCACTGCGGTAGATAGTGAAATTTGACTTCAATAAAATTTACAATTTAAAGCTTGTCAAATAATAACAATATAATCTTTCTTGATTGCTGTAAAAATCCATCTGGTTTACCAAACCCCTTTGGGAAGGATATGGATCCTTACCCAGTCTGTCCCACATGTGATTCCAGACCCACAATCAAATGGCTGAAATGGCCTAGCAAACTACACAGCTGCATGAAACTGTTAGAAAGTCAAAAGAAAGGAATTGAATTGGATCTACCATTCATCATCAGTTGAAGCACTGAAATCAACAATGGCAAACTCAGCCCTGTCAACCCTGTAAAGTCCACCATTTTACCATTTGGCTTGTGCCAAAATTGGGAGAGTTACATCATGAAGAAGGGCTTATGCCCGAAACGTCGATTCTCCTGTTCCCTGCATGCTGCCTGACCTGCGCTGTTCCAGCAACACATTTTCAGCTCTGATCTCCAGCATCTGCAGACCTCACTTTCTCCTCAGGAGTTACATCATGGACTGACAAGCAAAGTCACAGCATCATAGGTTACAATGTACCAGACACAACCAGCACCATTCCTTTGTTTTCCTGCCTTACTTTTTTTTTTAGATTACTTACAGTGTGGAAACAGGCCCTTCGGCCCAACAAGTTCACACCGACCCGCTGAAGCGCAACCCACTCAGACCCATTCCCCTACATTTACCACTTCACCTAACACTACGGGCAATTTAGCATGGCCAATTCACCTAACCTGCACATTTTTGGACTGTGGGAGGAAAACGGAGCAAACCCACACAGGCACAGGGAGAATGTGCAAACTCCTCACAGTCAGTCGCCCAAGGTAGGAATTGAACCCGGGTCTCTGGCACTGTGAGGCAGCAGTGCTAACCACTGTGCCACTGTGCTGCCTTACTGACAGGATCCATCAAGTAGAAGTGGCAGCACTTTGGGCAGGTTGTTGCCTTGGGCGTCCTTAACATTGCTGCCAATCAAGCCCTCTATTCACCATTAATATAAGTATTTTCATTCAATCACCAAAATGGCATTTGATCTCCTTTAGTACAACCATTCACAGTAAAAGATTTCATCAAGCTTCCCTAATGAACTCAAAATAACCTGCTTAAAGTGGCAAACATTTAAATTGTAATCTGGAATTATAACCTTTTTCATTAAAACATTCACACTCAACACAAAAGACAACTGACTTTGTAGAGATGATGTTTGAAAGAAACATCATTTGGAAAATAAAAACACCCGTGTTGGCCAAGTTTCTGAAAATAAGAGAGAATTTGATGAATTCTCACAGGTTTTATTATTGATAAAATTGAATTTGCTGGCAGCCATAGACTGATGAAAGCTCTTTTGTTTGGATTGAAATGAACTTGGCTATAGGTTCAGAGTTCTCCTTTCCGGAGTTTATACAGGAGCCAGAAATACTGATATTTGGAAATTTTATCCAATTCCAAGAAGTTCCTGTTGAAAGAAAAGGGAGAAAGAAACTTGCAGCTTCTGGGGTTCTCTTCCTTGTGACTACATCCATCTGTGAAAAGAGAAACAAAGCTCAGAAAGGGTTGCTAGGCAACCATGAGCAAAGAGGCTTTTGTATTGGTCTTCACTACAGAAGATAAAAAGTTGGTGAGTCAGGAAATGGCATGGAAGGAAGAACTCAGGAATTACTACTACCAGAGAAGTAGTACTGGGTAAATTGTTGAGCTGCAGGTTGACAAGTGCCTTGGTCTTGATAGACTGCATTCTAGTATCTTAAAATATGTCAGTACTGAATTAGTTGATGCATTGGTTTTAATTTTCCAAAACTCCCTGGATTCTGGGAAGGTCCCATTAGATTACATGATAACAATGTGAATTCTTTATTCAGAAACGGAGGGAGACAGAAAGCAGGAAAGTACAGACCAGTTAGCTTAACATCTATCAGAGAGACAATGTTAGAAGCTATTGAGAAGAAAATTATAGCAAGAGACTTAGATACATTTATGGTAATCAGGCAGTGTCAACCTTTGTGAAGGGGAAATCATCTATAAACAATTTATTGAAGTTCTTTGAGAAGTAAGATATGCTGTGAATGAAGGAGAACCAGAGAGGTACTGAACTTGAATTTTAAAAGGTATTTGACGAAAGACCAGTTGAAAGATTAGAAATAATAAAAGCTCAGATAGGGTGTAGAATATTGGCGTGGCTAGAAGATTGGCTGGCAAACAGGAAGCAGAGAGTGAGAGCATGAATAAGTCTCTTTTAGGTTGGCAAGATGTAACAAATGTGTCGCTAGGATCTGTGTTGGGATCTCAACTGTTCACAGTTTATGCAAATGACTTGATGATATGGTTGCAAAATTTGCTGATGACAGATAGGTAGGAAAGTAAGTTGCAAAAGGACGTCAAGAGGCTACATGATTAGATAAATTAAGTAAATGAGCAAAGGTCTGAAAAGTGATGTATCATGTGGGAAAATAGAAACTGTCCATTTTGTCAGAATAAAAAAAAGCATATTACTTAGATGAGAAGAACTTGCAAAACTCTGAGATGCAGAGGGATCAGGCTGACTTCACGCATGAATTGCAAAGTGTTTGTATGCAGGTGCAACAAGTAATTTGGAAAGCTTGTGAATAATATCAAGAGATTATCAAGGCTGGCAATTCTATTGTAAATAATTCGGGCACAAATCAAGAGCACGGAATACAGGGAGAACTAGCCATTTGGATACAGAATTGGCTCAAAGGTAGAAAACAGCGAGTGGTGGTGGAGGGTTGCTTTTCAAACTGGAAGCCTGTGATCGGTGCTGGGTCCACTACATTTCGTCATTTATATTCATGATTTGGATATGAACATAGGAGATATAGTTAGTAAGTTTGCAGATGACACCAAAATTGGAGAAAGTGGATAGCGAAGAAGGTTACCTCAATATACAATGGAATCTTGATCAGATGGGCTAATAGGCTGAGTGGCAGATGGAGTTTAATTTAAATAAATGTGAGATGTTGCATTTTGGAAAGCCAAATAAGGGAAAGATCTGTATACTTAATGGTAAGGTCCTGGGAACTATTGCTGAACAAAGAGACCTTAGCGTGCAGGTTCATAGTTCCATGAAAGCAGAGTTGCAGGTAAATCGGATAGTGAAGGCGGTGTTTGGTATGTTTTCCTTTATTGGTCAGAGCATTGAGTATAGTACTTGGGAGGTAATGTTGCAGCTGTGCAGGACATTGGTTAGGCCACTTTGGAGTATTGTGCACAATTCTGGTCTTCCTCCTGTTGGAAGGATGTTGTGAAACTTGAAAAGGTTCAGAAAAGATTTATAAGGATGTTGCCAGGATTGGAAGGTTTGAGCTATAGGGAGAGGCTGAATAGGCTGGGGCTGTCTTCCCTGGAGCATTGGAGGTTGAAGTGTGACCTTATAGAGGTTTATAAAAGCAATAGGGGCATGGATAGGGTAAATAAACAAGCTCTTTTCCCTCTGTGGGGGGGGGGGGGAGTCCAGAACTGGAGGGCATAGGTTTGGAGTGAGAGGTGAAAGATTTAAAAAGGGACGTAGGAGACTTTTTCACACAAAGGGTGGTGTATGTATGGGATGAGCTGCCAGAGGAAATGGTGGAAGCTGGTACAATTACAACATTTAAAAAGGCATCTGGATGGGTATATGAATAGGAAGGGTTAAGGGATATGGGTCAAGTGCTGGCAAATGGGACTAGATTAAGTTAGGATATCTGGTTACATGGACAAATTGGACCAAAGGGTCTGTTTCCATGCTGTACATCTCTATGTCTCTATGGTGGAATAATCTTCACTTGTCTGAATGAGTGCAGCTCTAATAATACAAAAGCTCAATATCCTCCAGATAAAGCCACCCACTTGATTACCACCAATATTCATTCCCTTCAATGCTGACACACTTCAGTACAGTCTGTACTGCTTATAAGACATGCTGCAGCAGCTGACCAAAGTTCTCCTGACAGCACCTTACAGACCCTTGATCTGTACCACCTACAAAGACAAGGGCAGTTAAAGTGTGGGAACAATAGCACCTGCAAGTTTCCTTTGAAGCCACTCACCATCCTGACTTGAAAATATATCGCCATTTCTTCATTTTCTTTACATCGAAAGCTTTGAACACCCTCACAGTACTGTGGATTCCATGGTCTGCAGCAGTTCTAGAAAGCAGCTCATGATCACTTTCCAAGGTTAATTAAGGATAGGCAATAATTGCTTAACTAGTTGGTGTTGACACCATCCATTGAATGAATTTAAAAAAATTGACTTTGGGAGAAAAGGACCCCAGATTGTCTAATTTATGTTCTGATGCATGGGTTAAGATATTAAGAGAAGTCAGGCTGCAGCCCCCAAAGAGAGTTCACTGGTAGCTACAGGGGATGTCAGCAGTACGAAAGCATGTTGTGGGAAGTTGTAGTTATTAACCTCATACTGCAAAATTCTCTATCCACCACCCCAACTGAATTCATGCTATGTTATGCCAACAAATGTCCCTCTACTTACCTCAATGTCTCCCATGCCATCTATATCAATCTGCATCCGTCCACCCAAACTCCATGTCCCTTCACAGTCCTGTGCATCTCTTCCCAACCCATGCTTGCTACCTTTTTTCCCTTAATGCCCTCTACTCTGACTCACCCTTGGCAGACCACAGTGACCCAGGTGAGATTAGTAAACTCCTGAACTGCACATAAAAAAAATTTGTATTCATGGCCCATGTGAAAGATTTTATTTAGCACTTTGTTACGACACAGGGTAAACTCTCCTGCTGAATTTAAACCAGCAACACAGAAAAGATCTATCCCATATAGTAATATGAAAATTCGAGAGGCCAAGAACTATCTAAAGTAAAAATTAACAACTTTATTTCTTAAAGTATAACAGAATAATTATCTAACAACTATTTACAACTCCTTCCTCTAACCTATCTTTTACCTTCCCCTTCTACAATACTAGTCCAATAAAACCAGAGATTAAAGATTTACAAAACAAAAACCTCTTATCTCAAAATCAGGCATCTTTTGGTTCTTCTGTTTTCTGGTCGTCTTTTCTTCTTCTTGGGGATTCTGCTTCATAGGTTACTGATCTCTAAAGGTAGCTTTAAGAGAGCTATTTTTCAGGCAGTCTCTACATGCTGGCTTGGCAGTTCTCCTCCCAACTGTTCAATTTTCCCCGGTCTTATACCTCCAAAGCATTGGATTGTGTCACTGGCTTTTAAGAGTGTCAATATACTAAATTTAAACTTGATTGGAGTTTGGTATTTTTGAGGGGTATAATTTAAACTGATTATCTAATTCGAATCTGTTTTTGTCTCCAAGTAACCAGCTACACTAGCTACCTCAGTAGCTGGAGCACCTGTTACATTGTGGCTTATTGAGAACACTTGGTGCTTGTCATTACTAGCTTTTAATTCTTAAAGGTACAGTACACACATCTTCATAATACCTCCCCCCTTAAGAAAAAAATGAACCATCATTTTTGAAAGGATGGCTTCATTTTTTTTAAAAACGCACTACCCTAATGTACAGATATTTTTAATATAAGTTCACCTTAACATCATATACAAAATTAAATACAAATTTCATCAAAACTCAGTTAAATCTGTGATAACGCATCTGTGATTACATTCTTACGACATGCAACATGTATGATTTTTAAATTAAAAGTCTGTAACATAAGACTCCAATGAAACAGTCTCATATTCTTGTCTTGAAAGTGTTCTAAGAATGCAGATAGATTGTGATCCATGTACACAACAGTCTCTGACACATTGTTCTTGACATACCCATTAAAATATTGTAATGTCAGTACCAAACTCAATAGTTCCTTTTCGATTGTGGATATTTCCTCTGGTGGAGATTGATCTTTGAAAAATAACCAACTGGCAGTTCAATCCCATCCTCATCTTCCTGTGGGAATACAGCTCCAACTCCTATGTCACTAGCATTGATGGCGACTTTAAAAGGTTTTGAAAAGTTTGGTGTAGCTCAAACTGGTTTGGTGGTTATTATTGATTTCAAATGGTCAAATGCCTCCTGGCATTGTTCTGTCCACTGAAACTTTGTGTTCTTCTTCAGCAAATCGGTTAACAGTGCTACTACACTGCTGAAGTTTGGAACAAAATTCCAATTGAATCCGCCGAGTCCTAAGAATCAAAGCACCTATTTCTTAGAGATTGGTCATGGAAATTCCTCGATGACCTTAGTCTTTGCGATCCGTGGGGTCACCCTTCCATAACCGATGTTATGTCCCAAGAACGTCACCTCTGCTTTCGCGAATCCAGTTTTATTTAAATTTATCACCAGTTTTGTGTCTCGTAGCTGTTAAGATCACTACATCGTCCAAAAAGACTGCACAGTTTGTTAACCAATCCACAACTCTGCTCATGAGTCTTTGGAATGTGGTGGGTGTGTTCTTCATTCCAAAGGGCATCACTTTAAATGGATATAGCCCACTTGGGGTTACAAACGCAGAAATTTTTTTCGCTGTCTCTGATAAAGGTACCTGCCAGTAACCATGCAGTAAGTCCAACTTGGTGATGTAACTGACTTGTCCGACTCTCTCAATACAGTCCTTCAATCTAGGAATTGGATAGGAGTCTGATTTTGTTACGGCGTTGACCTTCTGATAAACTGTACAGAGTCGTTGAGTCCCGTCTGGTTTGGGAATTAAGACGATCAGCGTACTCCACTCACTCTGGCTTGGTTCAATTATATTCTCAGAGCATGGCTTCCACCTGGACCTGTTTGGCTTTGAAATGATTAAGCCAATAGGGCTGTCGTTTTATCGGAGCAGTATTCTCTATGTCTACTTCATGTACAATAGCATTTGTCCTCCCCATCTGATTCTTACATATGTCCTTATACTGCAGTAACAAATCTTTCAACTGCATTCTATGCTCCTGAGACAGATAGCTTACTAACCTATCCCACTCCTCAAGGACGACTTCATTTTTTAATCTATTTTGAGGCACATCAAAATCCACATCGTCTGGATTTGATTCCTTACTCTGCAGGGCAGTAACTCGCACCAGTTTCTCCAGTTCTTTGTATATTACAGTTTCAACATGTTCACATGACATATCAGATATCTTTTTTCCTATCTGGTATCTTTACTAAATAGTTCACCTGATTCAACTTTTTCTCAATTTAATAGGGACCACTAAACCTGGCTTTGAAGGGATCTCCTATCAGTGATAACAGTACTAACATATCATCCACTCGGGAAATGTCTGAGCCTCACAGCTTTTGTCTGCCACCTGCTTCATTCTACACTGTGCCCTCCTTGGGTGCTGTTTAGCTAACTCACCTACTCTAGTTAATCTCTCCCTCACCTCTGATACATAATCTAAGTGTGAGATCTCTGGCTTGGTTCTGTCAATTTTTCTTTAATTAATTTCAGTTCATGACGAAATATTAACTCGAAGGAATGAACTGTGTAGATTCATTTGGGGCAAACAATACGAATGGGGTACCTTTATCCCAGTCATTCGGGTAATCCTGACAGTATGCTCTCAACATGGCCTTCAAGGTCTGATGCCACCTTTCTAAAGCTCCCTGGGATTCAGGATGATACACACTGGATTTAAAGTGCTGCATACCTAAGTTAGCCATAACTTTACACCTTAGCAGTAAAATTTGACCCTTGGTCTGACTGAATCTCTCTGGGTAGCCCATACTGTGTGAAGAAAGCTACTAACTTCTCTACTAACCTTTTTGCCTTGATACTCTGTAATGGAATTGCCTCTAGAAATCTGGTAGACACATCCATTATGGTTAATAAGTACTGGTTCCCACTTTTAGGGGACCTACACAATCAATTATAACCTGTTTGGAAGGTTCTTCAAATGTGGGAATTGGCAACAAAGGTGCTGGTTTTATTATCGCCTGTGGCTTACCTACCATTTGGCAGATATGACACGTACAGCAAAAGTTAACCACATCCTTGTGCATTCCAAGCCAATAAAATATTTTTGTACCTTAGCCTGAGTCTTTCGTACCCCTTGGTGACCTCATACAGGTAGTTCATGTGCCACCCATAACATCACCTGTCTGTACGCTACCGGCAACACAATCTGGCACACTTTGGCCCATTTCTCCTCTGCACTAACCTGCTGTGGTCTCCATTTCTGCCTTAGGATTCTAATCTTTCAGATAATAACCCTCCGGAATATTCTCTACCTCCTTTTCACAGTACGCATCCACATATATATATATTTTATTATCTTATCTTGCTATTGCAAGTCCTTTAGCTGTTCAGGACTAAACATTTCTCTGACCCTCTGCCTGTTCAGGTTTTCCCTGCACCATTACGTCAAACAGGGTACCCGCTGATAGAACCTTACTCCTTCATCTTTCTCTTTACTTTTCACTTCATGATGTGACTTCTTATAGTGGAATCTGGTTACCACAGAATCTGGGAAAATATCAGGATATTTCTGTTTTAACTCCTCAGTTTCTTGTTCTTCCTTGGGCTTCTCCATAACAAGGGATATCACTCCCGCCTTGGATCCTACCAAATCATTGCCAAGAACAAACTGAATTCCTGGAAGTAACACTCTGTCCGTCACTCCCACTGTAACTTCCCCAGTCTTGAGTTGGCACTCCAACCTGATCTTATGTAGGAGAACACTACATTTCTGTCCATCTATCCCACAAATTACCACATTCTCAGATAACAGATCAGAAAGTGTGCATATTCGTTCATTTCTTACTATCAGCGATTGGTTAGATCCTGCATCTCTCAAAATGATAACTTCTTGTCCTTCTTCCCCTGTTCTTTCCGAGTAAACTTTACCCAGAGGTGAATTATTTGTGGGAGATCAGGTACTAACTCCATACCCAGCCCCTAGCTAGGCTGTGCACATTCCTGCAGCTCCTCGGCTCTTCTTGGGATCTCCTTTACTACCTTCACTAATACCACTGGCTCAGCTTCTTTTACCATTTCTTTTCCCATGGTGCCTTTCTTTAATGACCAGCACTGTGACTTTGTGTCCCATTTTACCACAGTGGAAACACCTGAGGCCTTTTACCTACTTTCCATCCACTTGGGCTTCTTTTTTATCTGTGGTAAATTCTTACCAGTGCTCTCTACTCTTGGTTTCATAATGTAGGACCTCCCCTTCTCTCAACTTCTATTCCTTACAGAACGAAATTCTGGCTGGAAGCTTGTCTTATGCACCAACATGTATTAATCTGCTAATTCTGCTGCCCTTCTCATTTCCTGAACTTTCTGTTCCTCCTCGTGAACTCTTACCATTTCTGGAAGTGAGTTTTTAAACTCCTCCAGCAAAATAATCTCTTACAGCCTCAAAGGTCTTATCTATTTTCAAAGCATGCACCCATTGATCAAAATGACTAGTGTTCAATTCTTTTGAACTCAACATAAGTCTGACCTGGTTCCTTCTTTGTGTTTCTGAACCACTGTCTATTTGCCTGTACCAACTCATAAGCACTTAAAATAGCCTGTTTAACCTCTTCGTAATCTCTTGACCCCTCATCTTAGTGCGGCAAATACCTCACTAGCACTGTCTACCATTTTAGTCTGAACTAGCATTACCCATACATCCTCTGACCACTCCATCTGCCTAGCCAATTTTTCAAATGAAATAAAGGTGGCTGCAACATCTTTTCATCAAAATGTGGCAGAGTTTTACATATTTATATATATCGCTACCTTTTTAAAATCTCCATCCTGTTAACCTGACTTTGCTGACTAACTTGCAACTTCTCAAGTTCAAATTCTCTCGTTTTGCTCAGCTAAGAACCTTCTCTCTCTCTCTCTCTCTCCTCTTTTTTTCTTTCTTCTCCCTCCCTCTTTCTCTGTTTATCTTCTAACTCCGTTTTCCTCTATTGTAATTTAAGTTTTTCTACCTCTACTGCAATTGTCTGTTTCTCTGACACACCTAAGTGTTTGAGTAGTTCTCTGACAATTCCAACTTTACTTTTGTCCTTGGTTAAACACAAATCTAACTTATTTGCCAATTCTAAAAGTATGGGCTTTTTCTTTCCTTCTAAACTTTGAGAAATTTGGGAATAATCTTCAAATTCCAGAACCTCTTTAGCAACTTTGAGTCACTTCTCACTTTTAATTTAATCAACCATGAGTTTCCAAAATTAAACAAATTCTCTCACCTACATTTTATTTAAAGATCTAGGACACTAACCTGCCAGTCTTTAAATCTGCTCGCATTTCTCATACTCCCAAATCTATTGAAATCTATCTAAACCAGTTCAAATCCTGGATGAGCCCCCAAACTGTTATGACACGGGGTAAACTCTCCTGCTTAATTTAAAGCAGCAACACAGAAAAGATCAATCCTGTACAGTAATCTGTGAAAATTTGAGAGGCCAAGAACTATTTAAAGTAAAAATTAACAACTCTATTTCTTAAGTATAACAGAGAATAATTAACAGCTAATTACAATTCCTTCCTCTAACCTATCTTTTACCTTCCCCTTCTACAATACCAGTCCAATAAAACCCCCGATTAAGATTTACAAAACAAAACTTATCTTAAAACCAGGCAGCTTTCGGATCTTCTCTGTATTCTGGTCTTTTCTTCTTCATGGGGATTCTGCTTCACAGGTTACTGATCAATAAAGGTAGCTTTACGAGAGCTATCTTTTGGGCAGTCTCTACATGCTGGCTTGGCAGTTCTCCTCCCAACTGTTCAATTCCCCCCCCCCCCCCGTCTTATACCCCCAAAGCATTGGATTGTGTCATTGCATTAAGATTGTCAATATACTAAATTCAAACTTGATTGGCCTAATTCGAATCTGCTTTAGTCTCCAGGCAACCAGCTACCCTAGCTGCTAGACCACATGTTATATTGTATCTTATTAAGAATACTTGGTGCTTGTCACTGCTAGCTTTTAACTCTTAAAGGTACAGTATACCCACATCTTCATAATAACTTGGACCTGTCAATCAAACTGTGAACTAACAGGTGTCCCACTGTGATAATAGGTTGTTAAACTTTTGTGGTGTATCACGGATTTATGTCAAAAGACAAAATGAAATAGCAAGCATTAATTTTTTAAACAGTTTTTCCCCCTCAAAAAATTGGTATCAAGAGATTTAAATGCTCAACAGCTTTCTTTTATTCTTTCATGGGACTTGGGCCTCCCTGATATGGCCAGTATTTGTTACCGATTCCTAATTGCCTCGAATTGAATAATTGCACAACAATTTTAGAGGGCACTTAAGAATCAACCACACAGTTGTGGGCCTGATATCACATGCAAGTCAGACCAGCTAAAGATAACAGATTTCATCCTTTAAAAAGGACCTTAGTGATCAAGATTGTTTTTCGTGATGATCAGTTATAGTTTCATGGTCACCATTCTTGTGAATGGTTTTCAATTTGATTTATTGAATTTAAATTTCGCCATCTGCTGTGGTAGGATTTGAACCTGTGTAGCCATAGTATTACTGCTTAGAAGGGTTGTGGGGCAGAGTTCTTGAAAGGTTGGACCAGCTCCATGAAAATTGGGAGCCAAGAAATGCCCGTTCCTAATGATTTGGAGGAGCTGGTGTTGGACTGGGGTGGACAAAGTTAAAAATCACATAACACCCGGTTATAGTCCAACAGGTTTATTTGGAAGCACTAGCTTTCAAAGTGCTGCTTCTTCACCAGGTGGTTGTGAAGCAGGACCATAAGACACAGAATTTATAGCAAAAGATTAGTGATACGTTGAACAAACCTAGATTATTAAGTCTTTCATCTTTTAGAAAGAGTTTGCTGTTTTCGGTTCTTTAATATGTAAATCCTAAAACTTCTTTTAAGTCACATTCTCCAGATTAACTTAAGGTTTTGGAACAAAAGGTAACATCTCAGCTCAGACAATGCCTTTAAAGTGTGAGGTTAGAGAGTGTCTGTATCTCAATCTTGAGTCAGACTGATTCTATTTCCAAAGTGGAATTACAAAACAAATTGCATGGATTGACTGCTTGCAGGTTCTGCGTTTTTTTTCAACAAATTAGAATATATCTGAAAATATAATTCCGCATATATAAATTCACCCCAATAACTGTATGTGTGTGCGTGTGCAGGAGAGAGAGACAGAGTGAATGTGTGCATGTGAGTGCGGGTGAGAGAGTGTGTGTTTGCATGTGTGCAAGCTTGGTAAAGTGTGTATGGGAGTGTGATGGGGTATAAGCCTATGAGGGTGCCTGTGTGGGTGTGAGTGAGGGATGTATGTGTGTGTGCGCGTGAGAGAGGGTCCACATGAGTGTGAGTGTTTGTCAGAGACTGTGTGTGTGTAAGAGCGAGACACAGAGATGGGGTCACCTGCAGTGTGACATGAACCCAAGGTCCTGGTGGAGGCCATCCACATGGGTACCGAACTTGTCTATCAGCTTCTGCTCAGCCATTCTGCATTGTTGCCTGTCCTGAAGTCAGTCTTGAAGGATGGTCACCCGAAGGTCCGAGGCTGAATGTCCCTGACTGGGAGGGAACACCCTGCCTGGCAATTGTTTTGTGGTGTCCATTCATCCGTTGTTGTAGCGTCTGCTTGGTTTCGCCAGTGTACCATCCTCTGGGCATCCCTGCCTGCAGCATATGAGATAGACAATATAGGCTGAGCCACATGAGTACCTGCTGCGTATATAGTGGATGATGTTCCCACATGTAATGGTGGTATCCATGTCCATGCTCTGACATGTCTTGTAGTGATTGCCATGATTTGGAGAAGCCGCTTTGGACTGGGGTGGACAAATGTAAAAATCACAACACCACGTTATAGTCCAACAGGTTTATTTGGAAGCATTAACTTTGGAAGCGCTGCTTGAAGTAGCGCTTCCAAAGCTAATGCCTCCAAATAAACCTGTTGGACTATAACCTGGTGTTGTGACTTTTAACTGTGGTTGCCATGACAGGGTTGTATGATGCTGTGGTTGATGTTGTCCTGAAGGTTAGGCAATTTAATGCGAACAATGATCTGTTTAAGGTTTGGTGGTTGTTTAAAGACGAGAAGTGGAGGCATAGGAAAGGTCTTGGCGGGGTGCTCATCCTCATTGATGGCTGCGAAGTCAATCCATGTAATTTTTTGTTAAAATTCTACTTAGGAAATAGAAACAATCTGACTCAAGATTGGGAAACAGACAGACAGATTCTAACCTCACATCTTGAAGGCATTGTCTGAGCAGAGATGTCACCTTTTGTTATAAAACCTTAAGTTAATCTGGAGAATGTGATTTAAAAGAAGTTCTGGGATTTATTTGTTAAAGAACCAAAAACAGCAAACCCATTCTAAAAAATGAAAGACTTAACAATCTAGATTTGTTCAATGTATCACTAACCTTTTGCTATAAATTCTGTCTCTTATGGTCCTGCTTTACAACCACCTGATGAAGAAGCAGAGCTTTGAAAGCTAGTGCTTCCAAATAAATTTGTTGAACTATAACCTAGTGTCATGTGATTTTCAACTGTCCCTGTAATAGAAGGTTTACCTGAGAGTTAAGTAGACAATGAAAATGACAGGTGATCAGAAGCTCACAATCATGCTTTCAGAATGGAGGTGTTCTGCAATGTAGTTCCCCAATCTGTATATGATCTTCAGTGTCAAGCAGTGAATTTGGTGTACAAAATTGAAGGATGTAGACTGAAAGGATTGTTGGAATCTTTGATGATGTGGAGAGATACAAAAGTATGTATTGCACCTCCTGTACTTGAATGGGAACGAGCATGGGAAGAGAAGTCATGGGGGTGCTTGAGGAATGGACCAGGGTATCACAAAGGTAAAAGGTCCCTATGGATTACTGAGGGGAAGACGGAATTATGTGGTGAATGCATCATAGCTGATATAATGGAAATGGTGGAGGATGGTCCATTGAAATGGAGACTGGTCAGATTCAAGATGGCGGTGACCCAGCAAGTCTGAGTCTGTATTGCTCTGCGTAAGACTCGGGCAAAGTGGGGCATTCTCCTTCACCACACTCTTTAAATCATTTAAGATAGCTTTTGCCCAGCATAGTTAGTCATTTTACATCAAACTTGGACAGTTTGGTGTTGTTTTTAAAATGACTAAGGGCAAAAGTTCCCACAGTTCACAACATGCAGGAACCCCTCCCCCACCCCCTCCCACAGCAGCAGAGATGTCCGCGGCCGCTTCGGGGGACTTACCTGCAGATGCGAGCCTGATCTCTGGGATCAACAAACTTCAAGAGACGATCGATGCCTTTAATCGAGGAATCCAGGTGGGACTCGTTCTCGGTCATGCTGCAGAAGAAATCAAAAAACTTGAACAGCATGGAGGGGCAGAGAAACGGGCTGCTGCCTCGGAGACTGCTGCTGAGTCGTCCATGGGTTGGGTCCGGGCTCTCGAGCAGCAAATCCAGATCTTGGAAGAGCACATTGACGACCTCGACAGTTGGGACAGTTGAAAAAATATTTGGTTGCTGGGCCTTCCCAAACGGATAAAAGAGGAAGGCCAGCTTGTAGACTTTCTGGAGCAATGGCTCCCACAAATATTAAAGTTGGAATCAGGATCAGGCCGGTTGTGGGTGGAGTGGGCCCACCGGGTTTCTGTTTGCAGTGCCCCCGCCCGGTTCTATTCCGACTCCAATGTTATAGAGAAAAACAAATGCTCCTGGAAGCCTCCAGAGTCCTGGGGAAGGATCCCCAGGCCATGATGCACAAGGGTTCCAGGATAATGTTATTTCAGGACTTCTCTCCAGCCATGATCTGCAAGAGGAAGGCATTCGATGAGGCAAAAAAGCATTTCAGCGTTGCCAGGTAACACTTATTCTTTACACTCTTTGGTTTCTTTTTTACAGGTCATGCAGCTTATTCGATTTGTGTAAGAGGTGGGTTTGTTTCGTTCTACCTCTCTTTAGAGTAGGGTTTCCTTCTTTTGTCATTTTACTTAGTTACCTAATACTTGTTAGGATTGTAACTTTGTAGTTTTATATATTTATTTTGTATTATGCTTGCTAAATGCACCTAGGTGTTGGTGTGGTGGGGGGTGGGTCACTCACTTAACTTTGATTTTATAGGACACTTGAATTTGTCTACTCCATCCTGTAACGCCTGGGCTGAGGGAAGGGCCCTAGTTAGGAGAGGTTATGGTGGGGTTATTGACAGGTAGTCACATGCCCTGGGAGGAAGGGGTGGTGGGGGGGGAATTGAGTCTCCTTTCAAAATGTATTTGTGTTGTTTGTTTTATTTAGGAATAGTTTTTAATTGTGTTGGTGTCAATGTTTTAAAGAATTTTTGCACTTGTGAATTTTCTGTGGTCTTTATTCAAGGTATTTTGGGTGGGGTTCTTCCTCCTGGGGGGTCTCTGGCTTGTCTGGACAATCATGGCTAGCCATTCGCTTAGGTGGTACACCTGGAATGTCAAGGGGAGTAATTCACCAAAAGGAAAAAGATATTATCAAGTCTCAAAAAAGAAAGGGTTGACATAGCTCTCTTACAGGAGACACATTTACTTGACAAAGAGCACTTAAAAGCTACAATAGTGTGGATTCGATCAGGCTTTTTTCTCATTTTTTAGTTCAAAAAGTAGGGGAGTAGTCATTCTCATTCAGAAGAATCTTCCTTTCCAAATGTTAAGCCAGAAAAAAGAGGAGTCTGGACAGAATATACTGATCAAAGCCCTAATATATGGAGAGGAATGTGGAATTTTGAATCTTTATTGCCCCCTGGCACACCCCTTTAAATTTGTAACGGAAGCATTCTCTTAGTTGATGGTTTTTTGGGGTCTACCATACAATTATAGGAGGAGATTTTAACTGTATTATGGACCCAGATTCAGATAGGATACCTAAGAGCACTATGGGTATATTTCTTAGATCTGGGCAAAGGTGGATCTGAATAAGGAGCTAGGACTAGTAGAGGTGTGGAGGTGCCTTCATCTCCAGGGTAGAGACTTTACTTTCTACTCTAACCCACACAAGTGCCATACCAGAATTGATGTGTTCTTTGCTCCCTCGACCCTTTTGAATTCCATATTGTCTTGTAAAATAGGTAATGTCTGTTCATGCCGCAGTATATATGGAAGTCAAGACTAGGGACGATGGGATAGGCCCCCGACATTGGCGTATGGATTCTCTTATTGAAGGATAGCAAACTTATAAAATATTTATCAGAAATTCAAGGCCTTTTTGGAAATTAATTCAGATATGGCCAGTAACCCGTTGACGATGTGGGAGACCATTAAGGCTTATGCACAAGGTTTGGTCATCTCATATTCTGTGACACAGAAAAGACAAAAAGGAGAACAACAGTATCTGCTCAAGGCTTGCTTGAAGGCAGCTGAGACAGCATATGTTGATAGGCCCTCTATTACTAAGCTACAAAGGATCACAGCCTTTGGGGCAGCCTTGAATACCACACTTACCCAAACAGCAAAGAGGGAAATATTATTTGCAAAGCAGAGATTATATGAATATGGCAACAAGCCTGGCAAATACCTAGCATACCTTGCTAGGAAAAAAAAGGCTCCTCAAGCTATTACGTCCATTTGAGAAAGTGCTGGTACTGACTTGTGATCGTAAAAAGATCAATACAGCCTTTAGAAAGTTTTATTTTGAACTGTATAAATTGCAGGACTGAGAGGATAGAACTGAGAAGATGGAGTCCTTTAAAAACTTGGCCTTTCCGAGCTTAACCTCTGAGCAGGTGTTGATCTTGAATGCCCCCCTGACAACTCAGGAAGTAATCGATACAATTAGACAGCTTCAGAGTGGCAAAGCACCTGGACCAGATGGATTCCAGGTTGAGTTTTATAAAGAATTTATTGGGGAACTGGCCGGGCCACTTATAAATATGTATAATTACTCACAGTCAGGGCTGCCTCCCGCCTTCGTTGAGAGAAGCAAATATATCTCTCATTCTTAAAAAAGGAAAGGCCCCAGGAGATTGCTCATCATATAGACTAATATCCTTGCTAAATGTGGATTTTAAAATTCTAAAATGATAACATTAAGATTGGACAGGGTCTTACCATACATCATAAGAGGACCAGATGGGGTTTATTAAGGGCAACAGATCAACTAATAACATTAGAAGGGTCTTAAACATGGATACAAGCCTGTCAACAGGGAAAAATATCGGGGTTAGTTGTCTCCTTGGACGCAGAGAAGGCATTTGATCAGGTAGAATGGTCATATCTCTTATACACTGGAAAGGTTCGGTGTCGGAGGGGTATTTTCTAAATGGGTCTCAGTATTATACAATGACCCCAAAGCAGCTGTGATCACCAATGGTTTAGGTTTGGATAGCTTCAGTGTTGGTAGGGGCTGTTGTCAGGGATCTCCTCTCACCATTGTTATTCACGCAAATAAATCGAACCACTCGCGGAAGCTATACGAACATAGCGGCTCAGAGGGTTGGTTCGGTTAAACATAAAACTACTCTATGCAGATGATATTCTCCTTTTCTTATATGATCCTTTGATATCTGTGCCCCGCCTAATTCAAGTGGTCAATCTATTTAGTATATTCAGGCTATAAAATCAATTTTTAAAAATCAGAGGCCATGCCATTGGATGGTCTCGCCAGTATATCCAACTTACCGGACGGATCTTGCTTTCCCTTTCAGTGGAAACTGGAAGGTTTTCTATACTTAGGTATTTTTATCACCCCAGTGTTTGGTCAGCTGTATAAAGCCAATTTTGTGCACCTAGAGAAAATAAGGCAGAACCTTCAATGCTGGGGAGATCTCCCAATATTCTGGTTAGGCAGAGTAGCGCTAGTTAAAATGAATATTCTACCTCGTCTTCTATATACTATGAGAATGCTCCCTCTGATGTTGCTGAGACTGGCATTCCGTAAGCTCCACGGCTGGCTTGGTTCCTTTATCTGGAATCATAGATGGCCCCTTATCAAATTAGAAAAGCTGCAGCTTCCACAGGCAAGGGGAGGACTGGACTTTCCAGACTTTTGGAGGTACCAGTTGAGCTCTTTATTATCTTACATAGCTGATTGGGTCTCCTTGTGACCCACAATTAATTTGGTTAGACATTGAGACCTCCCAAGCAAAGTGTCCCCTCAATCTTTTTTTTAAAAATGGATATGATGAGAACTATTATGGACTATTGCTAAAACCCTATTGTGTTAAATACAATTAAAGCCTGAAGGATAATGCGACAAGATAAGGGTAACCTGCAAAAAAGAAAAAAACTCCCCTTATACCCTTCTAGTGGGAGCATCGGGATTTCAGCCAGGGCTGACAGATGCTACATTTAAAACTTGGAAGTCCAGAGATATCTCTTGCTTGGGGGACTTGTTCGATGAAAAGGTTGTGATGTCTTTTGAACAGTTGCAACAGAAGTTTGGACTGCCTAACAGGGACCTTTTTCGCTATTTCCAAATAAGAGATTATATACAGCAGACGACCACATTGATAGGCAATCCCTACGAATTGGATAGGGAAAGAAGAGTGTTTTGGCGAGGGGGCCGCCCTCAGTCAGTACTCTTTATCACTCATTATGAGACATCGAAAAACATGGAACCAAGAATTGGGGTTAGAAATCTCTTTAGAAATGTGGGAGGACATCTGGGAAAATGCCAGCAAGATCTCTATTTGTAATAGAACTCAAGCTGTTCAATTAAAGATACTCCACAGGGCTCATATAGCACCTGAACGACTCGCAAAATTTAAGGTAGGAGCATCCCCAATGTGTCCTAAATGCAAAATAGAAGTTGGCACTCTCACGCATTGTCTATGGACATGCCATAAGATCCACAGGTATTGGGACAGAGTAGCGAATGCCTTGACAGAGATCTTGGGTATGGAGATTAGATTGGATCCAGTGTCTCTACTCTTGGGTTTTTCAGATTTTCCCTCCCTGGACGTGCACGGGAGGAAACTATTTTCCATTCTCTCCTTTTATGCAAGGAAAAATATTTTAGTGAATTGGACAGCTGAAGGCCCTTCAGGACTTTCGAAGTGGCACAGGTTAATATATCCCCCTTGACTTCCTCACAGATATGATGCATCAAAAAAAAAACAATTATTCTATAAAATATGGCAGCCCTTTTTGAACTATATTGATTCAGATATTTCGGCCATATTGTCCAGGGCTTTTGTCTGGCTGTGGTAGTGGTTCTGGCTGGTCCGGGCCCCCCCAGGAGGAGGAATCCTGTATAAATACGGGTTTTATTATGATTTGATGTAAATCTATTTTGAGCGTGTACTTATTTAATTATTCTGTTGTTTATCACTAGTAATGTATGATATCCTATTTTATGTTTTGGTTGTTTGTAGGATAGATCAGTAGTTAGTTGGATTTTCCTCTTTTTGTTTTTTTTTTCCTTATTTAATTTTATATTGGTGTTTATACTTGTTTGTATTACTTTTGTAATTTTGTAAAAAAAACCTTTAAAATTCCCTGTTTTTCAAAAAAAGCCTATATAAAAAAATTGGAGACTGGTGTGGTTAAAAACCAAGCCAAGGAGAACACGATCAGGGAAGGAGGCGTATTGTGAACAGAAACTTTGAAGTAGAAAAACATGATCAAAGCAGAATGTGGTGTCCTCCATTGTGAAAAAAGAATGAACATACATTGGAAGTGCAAGTACAGAGGTTTGCATCATCAGGACAAATACAATGGAGGCAGAAAAAGAGAGAGAATGGAATGGAGTTTTTAACAGAAACAGAGTTTAAGGAAATGTAGTAGAGGTAGCTCTATGACTCTGTGGCTTATGGCAAAAATTGACTGATAACCTGTCACCAGATTCAGAGCTAGACCACAAGAACAAAGAGGGATGGAAAATAGAAGAAAAGTTGATGCAATTTTCTAGATGTGGGTGAAGGCACCTACACCATCTGTGGAGCCATTTAAAAGCAAGGTTCTACAGTAACATGTAGTCATAGCCCCATGAAGAAAAAGAGCGGTACAGTCAAATCTAGAGACCCCTGATTATCTAGAAGCATAGAGAATTAGAGAAAGCAGAAAAGTACAGCTTACGACAATTTCAAAAATAGTTATAGAGGAATACAGAGTATATTAAGTATGAGGTGAAGTGAATAAGGTAATTTGAAGATCAAAGGGAAAATGCTAAAAAAAAAATTGCATGTCAAATTGGGAAAAATCCAAAGTATTTTATCAGTGCATTAAGAGCAAGAGGATGACTAAAGAAAGGGTAGGGTCCATCAGAGATGTACATAGTAACTAATGTGTAGATGCAGAAGATATGGGTAGGGTTCGAAATGAGTATTTTGTATCTGACATTATAAAGGAGAGGTATGATGTAAACATTCTAGGTAAAGAGGAGGAGAGTGAAACTTTACAGAAAATAGCAATGAGAAGGGACGTATTGGAATGACTGACTTCCTTGAAGAGGATAAATCAGAGCTGAATGAATTGTATCCAAGGCTGTTAATGGAACCAGAGAAGAAATAGCAGTGTTGTTTTTTTATATCAATAACTTAGACTTAAATGTCAGAGGTATGATTAAGAAATTTGAAGATGATACAAAAATTAGCATGTAACTTATAAACAACAGGGTGGCCTTGGACAGCAGGATAGTATCCGTGGTTTGGTCAAGTGGGTGAAAAAGTGGCAGGTAGAATTCAATCCAGGGAAATAAAGATTTTGCATTTGAGCAGGGCAAACAAGCCAGGGGACTATGCAATAAACAGGAGGATATTGAGAGGGTAGAGGAAATGAGACACCTTGGGGTGGATGTACACAGATCCCTCAAGGTGGCAGGACAGGTAAATATGGTGGTAAAGAATAAGGACACTTTCCTTCATTGGATGAGTTATTAAAACAAAAGCAGCGATATAATGTGGAAACTATACCAGACACTGGTTCGACTGCAGCTGGACTGTTGTGTACAGCTCTGGCCACCACATTACAGGAAGGACATAATTACATCAAAGGGAGTACAGATGAGATTTACAAGAATATTGCCAGGTCTTGAACATGGAATCTATGAGGAAAGACAAGATAGGCTAAAGTTGTTTCCTTAGAACAGAGCAGATTGAAGGATGACAGTCAAGATATATAAAACAATGAGGGTCTGAGATGAGGAAAGACCACTTTCTTCTGGTGAAGAAGTCAGTTGCTGGGGGTGGGAAATGAGGGAATAACAGATTTAAAGTGATTGGTAGAAAAAGATTAAAAAGAACGCAAGAAAAACCTTGTTCACAAAGAATGGTGGTTGTCTGGAACTCCCTGCCCAGTTGAGATGAAAACCCTCAACTTATTCAACAGAACCTAGGTTGCACCTGAAGTGCTGGAACCTGCAAGGCTATAGACCAGGGAACTACAAAGTGGGATTAGAATGGGCAGCTAGTTAACTTAGCCAGCATAGATATGATGGTGCTGATTGGTCTGTAACATTTCTATGGAAATGGTGTCAAAGACATAGGAAATAAAAACTGAAAGAACTGCAGATGCTGTAAATCAGAAATAATAACAAATTTTTGTTAAAGCTCAGCAGTATCTGTGGAGAGAAATCAGAATAAATGTTTCAGGTCGAGTAACCCTTCCTCAGAACCCTTCTGGGAAGATAAAATTTAACATGGTGCAGAGTCTTCTTCCCATTAACAACTCTGCTGAAGGTATCCCTGTAGTTGCACGAGGAATGGTCCTATAATCAAATAGAACCTGGACAGTTTGGTATTGAGTGAAGCTGTAGATTGTTTCTTCCTGTTTTACCAGACTGTTCCAGTGGTATCACTGGTGGCATATCTGCCAGTGGGAGGTGGCTTAATGCATCTGCATTCGCTTCTTGGCCTCCCAGATGGTGTTCCAACTTGTAATTATATGCACATAGTATTAGAGCCCACCACTGAATTTGGCCTGAAGCTATGGGCAGCACTGCCTTGTCCTATTTAAGTAGATAGAGCAGAAATTTGTCATCTGTTATTATGACAAACTTGCATCTGTAAGAGTATTGGTGGAACTTGTCAACTCTCCAAATATGACATCCAAACCTTCTTTCTCTATCTGGGCCTATTAACGCTCTGCATTATCCAAAGTCCTCAATGCATACGCAATTGGGCATTTTTCCCCACTGGGCCACCTATGGGCTAATACTACCCCAGTGCTTTATGGGAAAGACATCACATGTCAATACCAGATCCCACTTGGGATCTTACTGTGCCAAAGCCTTAGCGGATGATAGCTGTTTCTTTTCTTCCCCAAAAGCTATGCCTTTGCTACGCAACCATTTCTAAGACTGACCTTTTTTTTGAAGGGATAATGCAGAGGTGTCAGGATGGAAGCCAGGTTGTGTATGCACTATCTGTAATAGTTCACCAACCCAAGGAAAGACCTGAGTTACAGTACAGACATAAGAGCCAGAACACCTTTGCTCTCACTTTATCTTCCACCGTAACCCAGTCTTGTCAACTTTATAGCACAAGTAGGTCACATTTTTCCTACTAAGGCATATTTCTACGTGGGAGAAACGTCAAAGGAGTATGTCCATGTCCTCTAAGTGCTCCTTATCCATCTTCCCCGATATTAGCAGGTTATCTAGATAACTAGCAACTTGGGGTAGACCTTGAAAAATGTTCTGTAGTCCGCTGGAAAAGGGCACAGGCTGATGATACCCTAAATGGTAGTGTTGTATATTGGTGTCGTGTATATTTAATTAAGACTTCTCTTGAGCAGCCATTTTCTAACTGAAAAATGTTGAGACAATCCAGGTGAATCTTCCTCAACCAAGTTCTCCCCATCGAGCCTGGACCGAAGAAGGGCTTATGCCTGAAACGTCGATTCTCCTGTTCCCTGGATGCTGCCTGACCTGCTGCGCTTTTCCAGCAACACATTTTCAGCTCTGATCTCCAGCATCTGCAGACCTCACTTTCTCCTCAAGCCTTTTACTACAATCAGTGGTAACTGAACCAGCTGCTTCTCATAAGAGACAGGAACTGAAATCGTACCCTTAATCTGTAAAAGTTCCCATTATAGGTTCTTTGTCTAGCCAAGGTCTTGCACAACCTTAAGGGTTGGAGTGCAGAGTGAATTTTGTTAAAGACCAGTTCTGTGATCACTGAAGCGACTGCACTGGTATTGACCTTCACTAGAACTAGGTGACCATTTAACCAGACATTTGTTTTGAGTGGTTCGGATTTGGATGTTGCTAAGCAATTTAACTGTTCCAAATCAGATGTCAGTGAACTTTGCAGGGTGTGCACTTTCCTGGATATCAGCTTGAGTTCTATTAATCCATTCAGTGGGACTCTTTTGCCTCAAGTCCACGTGCCAGCAGCAACGACAATGGCTTGTGAGCCTGGATCCTGGAGAACATTTTAACCATTTGGCCAAGGCTTGGCTGTGTTTTGGGGTTTTGCTGTGGGCTGACCTAGAGTCCCCCTGTTCAGGATGTGTGCTGAGTGAGGCCATGTAATTGGTGTTCATTCAAGTGGTGTTCCCCAAACTCAGTCAGATGATGAAGGTGTTCACTTCCATCAGAAAACTCTGCAACTCAAATGCTCCACTTTCCACATTTTCCAATAAAGCCAGTTGTAGTGCCTGTTTGAAGTTCAATTGAACTTCAGCTAATAGGCACTTTTGCATCATTACCTCATTAATTCCACATGCCAAATAATCTCTCAATCTCATTAAAGATTATACTAAAGTCACATGCCTCTGCCAGTTGTCCTAACCTAGTCAAAAATCCCAACAGGAGGCCCCTTGTTCTGAAATTGCCAAATAAAACAACAGCATCTCAGAATTAGAGGAGGCTTGGGATCATAATATTCCTGAGCTAAATATGTCAACTCTTGAAAGTTTTCAGGATCTGGTGTCTCAGGGAAAGTTAGGCTCCTATTAACTGAAAAAGCTGAAGGTCCACGAGCTTCAGGACAATTACTCATTGCTTTTCATCTGTCCCTTTGTTATTTGCCCAGGAATAAAATAACATTCTTACCACATATTGGGCCCAGTTTTTGACAGTAGGATCAAATGAGTCAAGCTTCCCAAATAATGGCTTGATGCCCAAAATGCTTACCCCAATTTAAAGATGACTGTTGCGAGCAAATTCCTTCAGGCACCTCATCTTCCCTTATCCCCACTGAAATAACTCCACAAAAGCCATCACCAAGTCATACTTTATTTACATGTAGGGAGTCCTTGACACTGATCCAGCTTCCTCTTAGCCAGTTCTGAGTGATTAGAACTCTGATTCCTAATTATATCTGTCAGTCAGGGCTGCCTGACTGGGCTGTTAATCTGATCCAATCAGGGAACTTATATTCTATGAGGTCCACCTGGCTGATGTCATTAGAGTTACGACAGTGTTCAGCCAGGTGAAGGTGAATGTTGCTATTTGGAGAGAATTAGGCTTTGTTCAAGGAGAAAGCAGGGACTACACAGATGTCCTGGTGGAAAATTAGACTACTGTGTTTGGGTTGATGTAAACAGAAGCAGGAAATTGTTAAAAAGTGACAGAGACCATTGGAAGAATCACAGATGTAGGTAGGGAAAGACTGGATGAAGAAAGAAAAAATGTCAGACAAAAAGAAATCAATTCAGCGGGGCAGGAACAGGCTAGAACAATAGCTCTGTGAGGGCATTCCATGTGTGGATTTTGAGAAGATAGAGGCAAATTATTCAGTTTCCTTTATATCCACCTGAGTGCACAGGCATTAAACATCTTTTTGTGAATTTGTGAACATGTGCTGCATGTTCTAACTACTGCTTGTTCTAACTACTTATAATGAGCTGAGTTAGTCAAGATGTTAGGATAGCATTCCACGATGTCCTGACAGAACATAAGAATATTTATGCATTTGGAAAATATAAGAGCATTTGGAAAAGAACAATATGTTCTCCTCTGTAGAAAGCACCAACATAGGAGCAAGAGTAGGCCATTTAGCTCCTGTTATGCCAATCAGTGAGATCATGGCTGATCTGTGGCCTAATGGGGCGGCATGGTGGCTCAGTGGTTAGCACTGCTGCCTCTCAGCGCCAGGGACCCGGGTTGGATTCCACCCTTGGGCGACTGTCTGTGTGGAGTTTGCACATTCTCCCCGTGTCTGCGTGGGTTTCCTCCCACAGTCCAAAGATGTTCAGGTCAGGTGAATTGGCCATGCTAAATTGTCCATAGTGTTAGGTGTATTGGTCAGAGGGATACGGGTCTGGATGGGTTACACTTTGGAGGGTCAGTGTGGACTTGTTGGGCCGAAGGACCTGTTTCCAAACTGTAGGGAATATAAGCTAATCTAACTTCATATACCTGTATTTGGTCCATAACCCTCAAAAGCTTTGCCGAACAAACATTTAGCTATCTCAGTTTTAAAACTAACAACTGATCTAGCTTATACAGCCAATAATGGAAGAAAGTTCCAAGAATGTATCACACTGTGTGTAGAAGCGCTTCCTAATATCCCGCCTGAATGATCTGGCTCTAATTCTCAGACTGTACCCCTAGTTCTAGAATCCCCAACCAGTGGAAGTAGGTTTTCGTAACTGAGCTGTCTATTCCTGTTAATATCTTAAAGACTTCGATCAGATCACCACTTAACATTCTAAATTATAGAGAAAACAGGCCTAATTCGTACAATCTCTCCTCATAAATCCTGAAGTCCAGGTAAGATTCTTGTGAACCTATGTTGTACTCCCTCCAAGGCCAATCTATCTGTCCTAAGGTGTAGTGCCAAGATAAGTTCACAGTAATACAAGTGGAGGCTAACCAGGGTTTGTACAATTGCACACAACGTCTGCATCCTTATTCTCCAGTCCTCTAGATATAAAGACCAGCCTTCCATTAGTTTTCTTGGTTATTTTCTGAAGCTGTTTGTGACATTTTAATGATCTATGCAACTGAACCCCCAAGTCTTTTTAACATCACCTGACTCCACCCCTATCTTCAGCTAATTTGCTGCTGGAATTCTCATCCATGCCTTTGTTGTGTTTATACTTACCTATTGCATTGTGTGTTTCTGGCTGACCTTACATCTTCCAGCCTCCATAAACTTGAGCTCTTGAACCTGAGCTAAAGTTCTGCTCCTCCTAATTTCAGCCATGTCCCCTTTCTGTTCACCCATCATTCCATTGCTGATCTATGTTAGCTGCCATTCTAGCAACACCTTGATTTTAAAATTCTCTTTGTTATTTTGAAACTCGTCATCCCTGTTTATCATCGTAACCTGCTCCAGCCTTACCACACTCCAGACAGAGCCTTCGGCTATTTTAATCTTAAACACTGGAACTTGTGTTCTGTACCTCTTTGCGTCCCTACACCCTCCCTCTTTAATGTGCTTCTTAACATCAATCTTTATTTCCAAGATTTTGTTCATCTCTCCTGATATTCTTATGATGCCTTGAATGCCATGGGATTTGGTAAACATCAAAGGAGCTATATAATGGCAAGTTGTCATTACATTTGAATTATACTATTATGAATGTTCTTTTAAAATGTTAGGGAAATAATTAATTTTGTTACTCTTAGCTGGATTTGACTGTATTGCATATCAACAAGAACAATTCTCTATTGATACAGTAGGGAATAATATATTTTGTTTAGGGAGTGAACCCAGTAGATGAGTTTATACAAAATAACCCATTCTACATATCTCTGAGAACCTAATTTTTTTTAAAAAATGCTTTTTGATGAGCTGCCAAAGGTAGCTCCGTTTGCAGTATTTCTTTTGCAATTGCTATTCATCAAATTTTGTTATGGGTTTTGTGGTCTGACCTTACTCATGCCACTTCCAGACTGTCAGTAACCTAGGTATTTTCAACTTGTTGAACAATATGTGATTAGCGGCAACACTCCTGGAAACCCCCATCCACATGTCACCAATAAGAGCCTAAGTGGTTTAAACTTGCGTCAAACTTTAAACTATTGCCTTAACCACTAGCTTGTTCTCATTGCACCTTTAACAATGGCACTGGCACGGTGGAAACATTTACCACTTATCCTGGAAAAGAAATCAATAAAAAAACTCTGAAGAAAAATATTCTGAAAATGTCCTCTGGAGAATTATCTCCTACAGTTCGATTATGCAATTTAATTTAAGAATAATTTTTTAACATACTGTATTGTAGAATTTAATAAGGTCTAAAAAAAATCACAATTATGGATTTAACCTCTGCCTGTTTCATGCAGACAGCATGAAAAAGTTGTGTTGTCTGCACATTATCTTGGGTATGCAAACAGTGCTAGATGTGCTGGATGGCTACATTTCTGAAAATGTTTTGCAAAATCATGAGAGGCTAGCACCACTCAAAAATTGGCCTGTGTGGCTTAAGGAGAGTTGTATTTTAAGCGGAGTGGATTGTGGAAGTGGCTAAGAAAGAATGATTGAGCAAGATGAATACTGAACAAATGCACAGAGCATGCTCCAGGGTTCTCCATGCCTTGGTATAGTAGATAGACAGGCAGAAGGCTGGAAATAACACAGCATGCCAGGCAGCATCAGGAGGTGGAGAAGTCAACTTTTTCAGTGTAACCCTTCTTCAGGACTAGGGGTGGGTGTAAAGGGAGCTGCAGATAAAAGGGGTGGCGGGGGCAGGATGGTGAAGTGGGGATAGGTGAAGACAGGTAGAGGGTACAACCTGGTTGGTCAATGAGAGGAATGAGTCTGGTTGGTGGCAGGGAAGAGTGGAAGGGAGGGGGGGTGCTGGGAAAAGAGTCAGGGATGGGAAGGGAGGTTATTTGAAATTGGAGAACTCGCTGTAGACTGCCCAGGCGGAAGATGAGGTGCAGTGTGGTTCGCTGTGGCAGTGGAGGAGGCCAAGGATGGTCATTGTCAGAAATGGAGTGGTTAGGGGAATTGAAATGGGCGGAGACTGGGAGGTCTGGTCGGCCCTGCTGGCCCAGCTGCAATGTTTGGTGAACCGTTCCATAAGTTTCCATTTGGTCTGCCTGATGTAGAGAAGGCCACATCAGGAGCACCTGATGCAGTAAACTAGATTGGAAGAGAGGCAGATGAACCTTGGTCTTGTTTTTTTGCAGGAGATAGACAGAAGAGTGGTGTTTTATTCATGAGGGGCGAGGTAGCCCTCCAAACAGAGTGAAAGCAGATAGCTGTTGTGATAAATACCAGTAGTCATGCCCAGAGGACATGAATGCATGCTGCAGGATGTTCAATGACCTTATATGAATGGTCCTGCTAGGAAATCATATCATGAACCCCATAATTCATTTCATTTTACTAGTTTATGGTTTGTGGACATCACTAACTGGGCAGCATTTATTGTCTATCCCTAATCAGATCTTAAACTGACTGGTTTGTTAGGCCATTTTAGAGGGTAGTTGAGAGTCAATCACATTGCTGTGGGTTCCAAGTCATGCATGGACAAATCAGAACAACAGATTTTACTACCTGAAGGATATTGATTAGCCAGGTGGATTTTTACGACATCAATACATTGTCACCATTTGACTAACTTTTAATTCTCGATTTCCTTGATTCAAATTTGACTATATTGCCATGGTGGGTTTTGAACGTGTGTCTCCAGAGCATTTGACTGGGTTTCTAGATTACTAGTCTAATAGTAAAACCACTACATCACTGCCTCCCCACAATTACAAAAAGTGTCCATCAACCATGACTCAAACCTTACATCCACAGGTTTACCTCACTTCACACACTAACACTGTGACTCATCTTGTATCCACATCTTACAGCTGTCCTACATTTCCAGGTATTCAACCATGACAGTCACATCTCTCAAGCACATTGCACTGCAGTAACTATCACACTTTCCTCCCTCTTATCAGACAGTGTGGTGCACAACTGCACACTGTGGTGCTTAACTGGTTGGGAACAGTATAGGTGTATGTCTTCACCCTAGTGCTGGAGACAGTGCTTGCATCATTGGAGTGACTATGATTGAGGACATAGACACCTAATCATCCTTCTCATAGCCCACTTCCCGCTCATACACATTCTATTATTTATAAGGTGCAGATGAAACATGCATCTCGTGTTTGTTTCCTTCTGTGTCACTGCACCTTCTTTCAATACCTTTTTCAGATATCAAGAGTCAATAGTCAGCTGGCCAGGCGGTGTTGCAAGGACAAGAAATGAAAGAGGAAAGAGTGGCTGGTGAAGAAAAAGCGTTGTTACTCATTCAGACTTGCAGCCACCAACTCAGATACTGACACGATATATATTTTAGAGTGTAGCTTGGAGGAAGGACCTGCACCTGGTGTGACATTGGGCACAGCATCATACAGCCAGAGCAGGAGAAAAGGGTAGCACAGGTACCAACCAAAGGGCAAAGTCATACAAGTTCTATTGCAGGAGACTAAATTAAGGACTTTGGTACAAACTACAGGAAAAGCTGATGTCAGTGCACACACAATTACTGGTGTTTGGCAGGCCTGCTAGAAAGTCTATGGTTAATATAAGAGAACACGGAGTTATCCAAGCCCAGCTTAGACATCTATGCTAGAATTATACTTCAGTTTTTAAAAATATCTTTGTAGGTATGGGGACATGGCCATGGTGAGCTGTCTTCTTGAACTTTTTGTTCCCTCCCCACCCCTTTCCGCCTTCCGCAAAGACCGTTCCCTCCATGACTACATGGTCAGGTCCACGCCCCCCAAAAACCCACCCTCCCTTCCTTGCACCTTTCCCTGCCACCGCAGGAATTGCAAAACCTGTGCCCACACCTCCTCCCTCACCTCCATCCAAGGTCCTAAAGGAGCCTTCCACATCCATCAAAGTTTTACCTGCACATCCACCAATATCATTTATTGTATCCGTTGCTCCCGATGCGGTCTCCTCTACATTGGGGAGACTGGGCGCCTCCTAGCAGAGCGCTTTAGGGAACATCTCCGAGACACCCGCACCAATCAACCAAACCGCCCCGTGGCCCAACATTTCAACTCCCCCTCCCACTCCTGCGAGGAGGTTGAGCAATTCATCAACTTCACCAACACATTCCACC
>NC_057742.1:675185-679157 GCF_004010195.1 Chiloscyllium plagiosum
CCTCTTGTACTCTATGCTACTTTCTCCCCACCCCCACCCTCCTCTCATTTATCCCTCCACCCTTCAGGCACTCTGCCTGTATTCCTGATGAAGGGCTTTTGCCCGAAACGTCGATTTTCCTGCTCCTCGGATGCTGCCTGAACTGCTGTGCTTTTCCAGCACCACTCTAATCCAACTTTTTGTTGCAGTCCATTTGGTGTAATTAGACCAACAAGGCTTCTAAGGAGGGAGTTTCAGATTTTGACCCAGCAACAATGAAGAAACTGTGTTATATAGAATCATAGAATCCCTACAGTGCAGATAGAGACTATTCAGCCCATCGGAAGAATATCCCCCATATCGGCACTGACCCTCGGAAGAACATCCCCCATATCTGCACATTTACCATAGTTAAGCCACCTAGCTTGTACATCGCTGGACTCTAAAGGGCAATTGGATTTCCACTTCTCTGGACTGTGGGAGGAAACCAGAGCATCCGGTGGAATCTCACTAGACATGGGGAGAATGTGCAAACTCCACACAGACAGTTGTCCAAGACTCAAATTGAACCTAGATCCCTGGCACTGTGAGGCAACAGTGCCAACCACTGTGCCACCATCCTGCCTCAAGTAATTTTTTAAAGTCGGATATGACTGATTCAGAGGGGACCTTGGAGCTGGTAGTGGTCCATCTATCTGCTGCATGTCCTCCTAGAAGATTGTTGTCTTGGGTTTAGAGATTTTTGGAAGGTCTAAGGAGCCTTGATGAATTTCTGTAACGAATCTTGTATGATACACATTGTTGACACTGGGCATTAGTTATTCAGAGGTGTATTTATATGGACGTGATGTCAATCAAATAAATGGGCTGCTTTGTTCTGGATGGTGTCAAGCTTCTTGAGCATGAGGCAAGTGAGGAATATTCCATTTCGCTTGTGTCATGTAGATGATGGGCAGGCTTTGAGGAATCAGAAGGTAAGTTACTTGCTGCAGGATTCCTAGCCTCTGATCTGCTCGTGTAGCTACTATTAATATGGCTTGTCCAGTTCAGTTTGCGGTAAATGGTAACTCTCAGGATGTTGATTATGGTGGGTTCGGTGATGGTAATGCCATTGAATGTCACAGAGTGTTAATTCAATTCTGTCATATCGGAGATGGTCATTGCCTGTCACTTGTGTGGAAAAAATGTGACTTGTTATTTATCGCCCAAGCTTTGATATGATCCAGATCTTTGTGAATTTGGACATGGATTGCTTCAATAACTAAGGAGTAATGGATAGATTAGGTTAGATTCCCTACAGTATGGAAACAGGCCCTTCTGCCCAACAAGTTCCAGGATACAAATGCTACAGGAAGGATAGAAGGGGAGGCAAGAGAGGAGTGGGAGTGGCGTTTTTGATAAGGGATAGCATTACAGCTGTGCTGAGGGAGGATATTCCTGGAAATACATCCAGGGAAGTTATTTGGGTGGAACTGAGAAATAAGAAAGGGGTGATCACCTTATTGGGATTGTATTATAGACCCCCTAACAGTCAGAGTGAAATTGAGAAACAAACCTGTAAGGAGATCTCAGCTATCTGTAAGAATAATAGGGTGGTTATGGTAGGGGATTTTAACTTTGCAAACGTGGACTGGGACTGCCATAGTGTTAAGGGTTTAGATGGAAAGGAATTTCTTAAGTGTGTACAAGAAAATTTTCTGATTCAGCATGTGGATGTACCTACTACAGGAGGTGCAAAACTTGACCTACTCTTGGGAAATAAGGCGGGCAGGTGACTGAAGTGTCAGTGGGGGAGCACTTTGGGGCCAGTGACCATAATTCTATTAGATTTAAACTAGTGATGGAAAAGGATAGACCAGATCTAAAAGTTGAAGTTCTAAATTGGAGAAAGGCCAATTTTGACGTATGAGGCAAGAACTTTCAAAAGCTTGGGGGCAGATGTTCGCAGGTAAAGGGATGGCTGGAAAATGGGAAGCTTTCAGGAATGAGATAACGAGAATCCAGAGAAAGTATATTCCTGTTAGGGTGAAAGGAAAGGCTGTAGGTATAGGGAATGCTGGATGACTAAAGAAATTGAGGGTTTGGTAAGAAAAAGAAGGAACCAGATGTAAGGTACAGACAGGATAGATCGAGTGAATCCTGAGAAGAGTATAAAGGCAGTAGGAGTATACTTAAGAGGGAAATCAGGAGGGCAAAAAGGGGACATGAGATAGCTTTGGCTAATAGAATTAAGGAGAATCCAAAGGATTTTTACAAATACATTAAGGACAAAAGGGTAACTAGGGATAGAATAGGGCCCCTCAAAGATCAGGAAGGCGGCCTTTGTGTGGAGCCGCAGAAAATGGGGGAGATACTAAACGAGTATTTTGCATCAGTATTTACTGTGGAAAAGGATATGGAACATATAGAATGTAGGGAAATAGATGGTGACACCTTGCAAAATGTCCAGTTTACAGAGGAAGAAGTGCTGGATGTCTTGAAATGCATAAAGGTGGATAAATTCCCAGGACCTGATCAGGTGTACCTTAGAACTCTGTGGGATGCTCGAGAAGTGATTGCTGGGCCTCTTTCTGAGATGTATCATCGTTAGTCATAGGTGAGATGCCGGAAGACTGGGTGTTGGCTAACGTGGTGCCACTGTTTAAGAAGGGTGGTAAGGACAAGTCAGGGAACTATAGACCAGTGAACCTGACGTCGGTGGTGGGCAAGTTGTTGGAGGGAATCCTGAGGGACAGGATGTCCATGTATTTGGAAAGGCAAGGACTGATTAGGGATAGTCAACATGGCTTTGTGTGTGGGAAATCATGTCTCAAACTTGATTGAGTTTTTTGAAGAAGTAACAAAGAGGATTGATGAGGGCAGAGCGATAGATGTGATCTATATGGACTTCAGTAAGGCGTTCAACAAGATTCCCCATTGGAGACTGGTTAGCAAGGTTAGATCTCACAGAATACAGGGAGAACTAGCCATTTGGATACAGAACTGGCTGAAAGGTAGAAGACAGAGGGGGTGGAGGGTTGTTTTTCAGATTGAAGGCCTGTGACCAGTGGAGTGCCACAAGGATCAGTGCTGGATCCTCTACTTTTTGTCATTTACATAAATGATTTGGATGTGAGCATAAGAGGTACAATTAGTAAGTTTGCAGATGACACCAAAATTGGAGGTGTAGTGGACAGCGAAGAAGATTACCTAAGATTACAGCAGGATCTGGACCAGATGGGCCAATGGGCTGAGAAGTGGCAGATGGAGTTTAAAAAAGGTAAAAACAATGACTGCAGATGCTGGAAACCAGATTCTGGATTAGTGGTGCTGGAAGAGCACAGCAGTTCAGGCAGCATCCGAGGAGCAGTAAAACTGCTCCTCGGATGCTGCCTGAACTGCTGTGCTCTTCCAGCACCACTAATCCAGATGGAGTTTAGTTCAGGTATGTGCGAGGTGCTGCATTTTGGGAAAGCAAATCTTAGCAGGACTTATACACTTAATGGTAAGGTCCTCTGGAGTGTTGCTGAACAAAGAGACCTTGGAGTGCAGGTTAATAGCTCCTTAAAGGTGGAGTCGCAGGTAGATAGGATAGTAAAGAAGGCGTTTGGTATGCTTTCTTTTATTGGTCAGAGTATTGAGTACAGGAGTTGGGAAGTCATGTTGCGGCTGTACGGGACATTGGTTAGGCCACTGTTGGAATATTGTTTGTAGTTCTGGTCTCCTTCCTATCGGAAAGCTGTTGTGAAACTTGAAAGGGTTCAGAAAAGATTTACAAGGATGCTGCCAGGGTTGGAGGATCTGAGCTACAGGGAGAGGCTGAACAGGCTGGGGCTGTTTTCCCTGGAGCGTGGGAGGCTGAGGGGTGACCTTATAGAGGTTTATAAAATCATGAGGGGCATGGATAGGATAAATAGACAAAGTCTTTTCCCTGGGGTCGGGGAGTCCAGAACTAGAGGGCATAGGTTTAGGGTGAGAGGGGAAAGATATATAAGAGACCTAAGGGGCAACTTT
>NC_057742.1:679234-693931 GCF_004010195.1 Chiloscyllium plagiosum
CAATTGCAACATTTAAAAGGCATTTGGATGGGTATATGAATAGGAAGGGTTTGGAGGGATATGGGCTGGGTGCTGGCAGGTGGGACTAGATTGGGTTGGGATATCTGGTCGGCATGGACAGGTTGGACCGAAGGGTCTGTTTCCATGCTGTACATCTCTATGACTCTAAGTTCACACCAACCCTCTGAAGAATAACCCACCCAGACCCATTCCCCTGTGCTATATTTACCTCTGACTAATGCACCTAACACTATGGTAAATTTAGCATGGCCAGTTCACCTGACCTGTACATCTTTGGATGGGGGAGGAAACCGGAGCACCCAGAGGAAATCCATGCAGACATGGGGAGAATGTGCAAACTCCACACAGAGAGTCACCCGAGGCAATAATCGAACTCGGGTCCCTGGTGCTGTGGGGCAGCATTGCTAACCTCTGAGCCACCGTGCCATGGTGACACCTGTGCCACCGTGCTGAACATTGCACAAACATCAGTGAACATCCACAGTTCTGGCTCTTTGTCAGTGGGAAAATCTTTGAAGCAGCTGAAGATTCTGGACAGGAGATTCTGTGGTCGCGAACGAGATTCCCAGGTGGTATGTTGCTGCCCATTTGCCAGGGTCGGGAATGTCTCGGATTGAGTCTACATGATTCTTAATGGGGAGGGTAAGCAGCTAGAAGTTGAGATACACATCGGTACCAATGGCATAGCTAGGAAAAGGGATGAGGACCTGAAAAGTGAATATAGGGAGTTAGGTTGGAAGCTAAAAGGCAGGACAAGCAGAGTAGTAATCTCAGGAATACTACCGGTACCATGGGCTAGTGAGGCTAGGAACAGAGTGTGAGTGCTGCTGAACATGTGGCTGCAGGACTGGTGTTCGAGGGAGGGCTTCAGATTTGTAGATCATTGGGGTACCTTCTTGGGGAGGTGGGACCTGTACAAGGAGGATGGGTTGCATCTGAACTGGAGGGAAACAATCCTGGGCAGGAGGTTCACTTGAGCTCTTTGGGAGGGTTTAAACAAGATTGGCACTGGAGCTACAGATCAGAGGATGGGGTGGCTGGTGAATAGGCACATACAGCGTGTGGAGAGTCTGTGAGGAAGAATAGACAGTTGATAAGGCAAAGTTGCAGCCAGTGTTACGGGGTGAAGTGTGTCTACTTTAACGCAAGAAATGTCAGGAATAAGGGTGATGAACTTAGAACATAGATCAGTACTTGAAGCTATAATGTTGTGGCCATTGCTGAGACTTTGATCTCACAGGAGCAGGAATGGTTGTTCGATATTCTGGGGTTTAGGTGTTTCAAAAGGAATGGGGAGGAAGGTAAAAGAGATGGGGGAGTGGATTGCTAATCAGGGATAGTATAACAGCTGCAGAAAGGGAGATCATCGAGGAGGGTTTGTCCACTGAGAGTCAGTATAGGTGGAAATCAGAAATAGGAAAGAAGCTGTGACTTTGTTGGGGGGTTTCTATAGACCCCTCTCCCCACCGCCCAAAAGCAACAGTGACATGGAGGAGAAGATTGGGAGGCAGATTTTAGAAAGGTGTGGAAGTAACAGGATTGGTATCATGGGTGACTCCAACTTCCCTAATATTGATTCGAACCCCCTTAGTGCAAATAGTTTGGATGGAGCAGATTTTGTCAGGTGTGTCCAGGAAGGATTCCTCACTCAATATGGAGATTTATAGGGGAGGCCATATTGGATTTGGTGCTTGGCAATGAACCAGGTCAGGTATCAGATCTCTCAATGGGAGAGCATTTTGGTGTTCCGTCAAGATCTGTTCTGAGACCTCTGCTCTTTGTGATTTTTCTAAGAGACTTGGATGAGGAAGTGGAAGGGTGAGTTAGTAAGTTTGCCAATAACATGAAGGTTGGTGAAGTTGTAGATAACGTGGAGGGCTGTTGTAGATTGCAATGGGACATTGACAGAATGCAGAGCTGGGCTGAGAAGTGGCGATAGAGTTCAACCTAGAATAGTGTGAAGTGATTCATTTTGGAAGATCGAATTTGATTGCAGATTACAGGATTCTTGGCGGTGTGGAGGAACTGTGGGACCTTAGGAACCATGTCCATAGACCCCTCAAAGTTGCCACCAAAGTTGATAGGGTTATTAAGAAGGCATATGGTGTGTTGGATCTCATTAGCAGGGAGATTGAGTTTAAGAGCTGCGAGGTTATGCTGCAGCTCTATGAGGCCTGGTGAAACCACACTTGGAATATTGTGTTCAGTTCTGGTCACCTCATTGTAGGAAGGATATGGAAGTTTTGGAGAGGATGCAGAGGAAATTTACTAGGATGCTGCCTGGACTGGAGGGCATGTCTTATGAGGAAAGGTTGAGGGAGCTAGGACTTTTCTCATTGGAGCAAAGAAGAATGAGAGGTGACTTGATAGAGATGTACAAGATGATGAGAGGATAGATAGAGTGGATAGTCAAAGACTTTATCCCCCCAGGGCAGAAATGGCTATCACGAGGGGGCATTGGTTTAAGTTGACTGGAGGAAGGTTTAGGGGAAATTTCAGAGGTCTGTTCTTTACGCAGAGAGTGGTGGGTGCGTGGAATGTACTGCTAGCAGTGGTATTAGAATCAGATACATTAGGGACATGTAAGCGACTCTTGGATAAGCACGTGGATGATAGTAAAATGTGGGCTATGTAATTTAGTTTGATCTTAAGAGTAGGATAAAAGGTTGGCACAACATTGAGGGCCGATGGGGCCTGTACTGCGTTGTACTGTTCTATGTTCTAAGATTGTTAGGCCAGGACAGTATCTTGAGGAATACAAGGAATCACTGTAGTGTGGAAGCAGGCTACTCACCCCGAGGCGAAAGTGAGCACTGCAGAGGCTGGAGATCAGAGTCAAGATTAGAGTGGTGCTGAAAAAGCACAGCAGGTCAGGCAGCATCCATGGAACAGGAAAATCGACGTTTCAGGCAAAAGCTCTTAATCAGGAATGACTCATTTTGACAAATACATTAAGGACAAAAGAGTTCTTCTTAATTCTATTTGCCAAAGCTATCTCATGTCCCCTTTTTTCCCTCCTGATTTCACTCTTAAGTATACTCCTACTGCCTTTATACTCTTCTAAGGATTCATTCTATCTATCCTGTCTGTACCTTATATCTGCTTCCTTCTTTTTCTTAACCAAACTCTCAATTTCTTTAGTCATCCAGCATTCTCTATCCTACCAGCCTTTCTTTTCACCCTAACAGGAATATACTTTCTCTGGATTCTCGTTATTTCATTCCTGAAGGCTTCCCATTTTCCAGCTGTCCCTTTACCTGCGAACATCAGCCCCCAATCAGCTTTTGAAAGTTCTTGCCTAAAATTGGCCCATCTCCAATTTAGAACTTCAACTTTTAGATCTGGGGAACGTTATCAAGTGCCTTGCTAAAATCAATATATACCATATCCACTGTTCTACCTTCAATTTGTTTTGTCACATCCTCAAAGAATTGAATAAGGTTTGTGAGGCATTACCTGCCCCTCAAAAAGCCATGCTGACTATCTCTAATCAAACTATGCTTTTCCAATTAACCATAAATCCTGAGTCTCAGAATCCTCTCCAATAATTTGCCCACCACAAACATAAGACTGACTGGTCTGTAATTCATAGGATTATCCCTATTCCTTTTCTTGAACAAAGGAATAACAATTGCTACCCTCCAATCATCTGGCAGTACTCCAATGAACAGTGAGGATGCAAAGATCATTTCCAAAGGCACTGCAATCTCTTCCCTCACTTCCTGTAGTAACCTTGGGTATTTCCCATCTGGTCCAGGGGACTTATCTATCCTCATGTTTTTCAAAATTTCCAGCACATCCTCCTTAACATCAACCTTTACGAGTGTATCAGCCTGCTTCACACTGTCCTCACCAAACAACAAGGTCCCTCCCACTAGTAAATACTGAAGCAAAGCATTCATTAAGGACCCCCCTACCGCCTCTGACTCTAGACACAAGTTTCCTCCAGTATCCCTGATCGGCACTACTCTTACTCTGGCCGACCTCTTGTTCCTTACGTAAGTGTAGAATGCCTTAGGGTTTTCCTTAATCCTACTTGCCAAGGCTTTTTCATGCTCCCTTCTAGCTCTCCTCAGTCTGTTCTTTGATGCCACGCTTGGTCAAATGCTGTCTTGAATTCGAGAGCTGTCACTCTTGCCTCACCTCTTAAGTTTAGTTCTTTTTTTCCATATTTGAACCATGACTGGATTGAAGTCAGAAGCTGCATAGCCATGATGAAACCCACACTGAGATGTGAGCAGGTTACTGTTAAGCAAATGCTGCTTGATGGCATTGTTGATGGACCCTTCCATCACTTTACCAATGATTGAAAATTCTCAGATTGTGTAATAACTGGCCAGTTTGGCTTTTGCTTGCGATTTATGTACAGGACATATCTGGACAATTTTCCATTTTGTCAGGTAGATGCCAGTATTATAACTGTACTGCAACACCTTGGCTTAACATTAAGTTCTGGGGCTCAGGTCTTCGGTCCTATTGTTGGTATATTATTATTTCCTTTTCAGAATGTAAAGCTGTCTTTTGGTATCATGTGGAGTTTATCAATTTGGCTGAAGACTGACATATGTGATGTTGTGACCTCTGGAGGAGCCCGAAACAGGTCAACAGCTCTGCACTTCTAACTGAAGCCTGTTACACAGAAAAATAGAAAATAGGAACAGGCTTAGACTATTTGGCCATTTGAGACTGGTCAGCCATTTGTACCATATTGCAAATGCTTTAGCCTTATCCTTTGGACTGATGTGATGGGCTCCCCATTGTTGAGGATGGGGATATTTATTGAGCCTCCTCCTGCAGTGAGCTGCTTAATTGTCCACCACCATTCACAACTGGATGTGGCATGACTGCAGAGCTTAGATTTGATCTGTTGTTTGTGGAATTGCTTAGCCCTGTTTGTCACTTGCTGATCATGTTTTAATACACACACAGTCTTGTACTATCATTTCACCAGGCTGATAGCTCAGTTTTAGATAAGCTTTGTGCTACTCTGAGCATGCTGTCCTGCACTCTTCATTGAACTGAGGTTGTTCCTCTGGCATGATGATAATGTTAGTGAGGGAAATGCCAGTCCATGTGTTTGCGGATTGAGTCAGGAGTACAACTCTGCTGCTCTGATGGCCTCCAGTGCCTCATTACTGCCAATCTTGAGCTGTTTGAAATCATTAGCATGGTGGTAGTGGCACAATGTGAACATGAGACTTTGTCTCCACAAGGACTGTGCAGTGGTCACTCTTACCAATATTGTCAAGGACTGATGCTTCTGCAGCAATCAGACTGGTGAGGATGGGTTCGAGTAGGCTTTTCCTTGTAGTTGGTTCCCTCACCAACTGCCACAACCCCAGTCTCCCAGCAATTTAGAACTCAACAAGCTTGATCAATAGTGGGGCTGCTGAGCCACTCTTGGTGATGGTCATTGAAGTCCCCTACCAGAGTACATTCTCTACCCTTGCCACCCTGAGTGCTTCCTCCCAGTGCTGGTCAACATGGAGGAGCATTGATTAATCAGCTGAGGGGGTCAATGCATTCAGCAAGAAGTTTCCTTGCCCATGTTTGACTGATGCCATGAGGCTTCATGGTGTCTGGAGTCAATATTGATGGCCCAGGACAACTCCCTTTCTAGTGTATACTACTGTGCCGTCACCTCTGCTGAGCTTGTCCTGCCAGATAGTCTTGGTTGGGACATTGTCTGTGAGGTATGTTTCCACAAGCATGGTGCTGTGAGAGCTCTCAGATATCAGTGAGGAAGTCTTTAAGGGTGGACAGGGCTGAATTTGCTCTTGTCACTTCTGGTGCCAGGCAATCTGACTTGTATTATTCCTTTTTTGAGACTGTTTAGCAATTTGATACAACTGAGTGTCTGCTTGGCCATTTCATGGGTGATTTAACAGTCAAGGGGCAGCACGGTGGCTCAGTGGTTAGCACTGCTGCCTCACAGTGACAGGGTCCCGGGTTCAATTCCAGCCTTAGGCGACTGTCTGTGTGGAGTTTGCACATTCTCCCCGTGTCTGCGTGGGTTTCCTCCCACAGTCCAAAGATGTGCAGGTTAGGTGAATTGGCCATGCTAAATTGCCCAGAGTGTTAGGTGCATTAGTCAGAGGGAAATGGGTCTGGGTGGTTACTCTTCGGAGGGTTGGTGTGGGCTTGTTGGGCCAAAGGGCCTGTTTCCACACTGTAGGGAATCTAACCTAATCAAGCTGTGGGTCTGGAGTTACATGTAGACTAGGCCATGTAAAGACATCCATAAAAGGCATTAGTGTATTAGACATTATTTTCTACAATAAGTGATATTGACTTCTAAAACTTACATATTTAGCCAGGCTTTTGGTCATCTGGCCTAACATCTTCCTCTGTGTATTAAGTTTTGTTTCATAATACTCTTGTCTTGGAACATTGTATTGAGCCAAATGAGAAAATGAATGCAAATTGTTGTTAGAGACAGTATGAATCAATTCTCCTCAATTTCTTGTCGTTGGACAGTCTCCCTTATCTGAGTATTCTATTACTGAATCCTTGATGCTTTTACTGTTTACCAAATCTTCTCTAAGGGGCAGAAGTGGGTACTGCAGATGCTGGCGATTAGAGTCAAAATTAAAGCGGTGCTGGAAAAGCACAGCAGGTCAGGCAGCATCTGAGGAGCAGGAAGTATCGACTTTTTGGGCAAAAGCCCATCATCAGGAATGGGGCTTCATTCCTGAAGAAGGGCTTTTGCCCAAAACATCAATTTTTCCTGATCCTCAAATGCTGCCTGACCTGCTGTGCTTTTCCAGCACCGCTCTAATCAATCTTCACTAAGGCATGTCTATTCGTCCTTGGATGCAGAGATTAATATTATGCACAGTATTCTAGGTCTGGTGTCACCAAAGCCCTTTACAATCTGCATAACAAGCCAACATACATTTGCCTTTCTAATTGCCAAGTTAACCTGTATAATTGCTGTGCTTGTTGTTTGTACAAAAGGAAACACACAAATTAGGAGCAGGTGAAGGCCACTCTTCCCTTTGAGTCTGCTCTATCATTTGTTAAGATCATGGTTAGTCCAATTGTAGCCTCAACTCTACTTTTAACCTGCATACCCTTTGACTCCCTTGTCAATCAAGAATCCATTTGATTTACCAAATATTTGATGGCCCCACCTCTACTGCTCTCTGGGAAGAATTCCTTGAGTAGTGACCCTCTGGGAGAAAATAAATTCTTGTTATCTTGTAATCATATAAAAGGAGGACTTTTTTATATTTGAACGGTGTTTCCTCATTCTAGTCCCTCCCACAAAATGATACATCTACCCTGCCTAGTCCCCTGAAGATCTTATTTTTTTTAGTAAGATCGCCTTTCTCTGTTCTAAACTTCAATTGACACAGGCCTAATGTGTAATTTGGATTACTACACCAGAGAGTTGGTAATACTTAGTCATGAGTATATTCAAGACAGATATCAATAGGCTTTTGACACTTCATCTTCAATATTTCTTGGAGGATGTGCATTTTGAAGGATTATAGGAAAATGTATTTATTTCAACTTTTATGGACTTAACCAGAGAAGAGCAATGGCACTGGCATGGGAGGTAATGTTTGGGCTGATCCCGTCCGCTCCAGGCTGGCTACTTTCTTCTTCTCCCTCTTAGAGTCATAGAGATGTACAGCATGGATACAGACCCTTCGGTCCAACCCATCCATGCCGACCAGATATCCCAACCCAATCTAGTCCCACCTGCCAGCACCCGGCCCATATCCCTCCAAACTCTTCCTATTCATATACCCATCCAAATGCCTTTTAAATGTTGCAATTGTACCATCCTCCACCACTTCCTCTGGCAGCTTATTCCATACACGTACCACCCTCTGTGTGAAAAGGTTACCCCTTAGGTCTCTTTTATATCTTTCCCCTCTCACCCTAAACCTATGCCCTCTAGTTCTGGACTCCCCGACCCCAGGGAAAAGACTTTGTCTATTTATCCTATCCATGCCCCTCATAATTTTGTAAACCTCTCTAAGGTCACCCCTCAGCCTCCCACGCTCCAGAGAAAACAGCCCCAGACTGTTCAGTGTCTCCCTGTAGCTCAGATCTTCCAACCCTGGCAACATCCTTATAAATCTTTTCTGAACCCTTTCAAGTTTCGCAACATCTTTCCAATAGGAAGGAGACCAGAATTACATGCAATATTCCAACAGTGGCCTAATCAATGTACTGTACAGCTGCAACATGACCTCCCAACTCCTGTACTCAATACTCTGACCAATAAAGGAAAGCATACCTAATGTCTTTTTCACTATCCTATCTACCTGTTACTCCACTTTCAAGGAACTATTAACCTGCACTCCAAGGTCTCTTTGTTCAGCAACACTCCCGAGGACCTTACCATTAAGTATATAAGTCCTGCTAAGATTTGCTTTTCCAAAATGCAGCACCTCAAATTTATATGAATTAAACTCCATCAGCCACTTCTCAGCCCATTGGCCCATCTGGTCTAGATCCTGTTGTAATCTGAGGTAACCCTCTTCGCTGTCCACTACACCTCCAATTTTGGTGTCATCTGCAAACTTACTAATTGTACCTCTTATGCTCACATCCAAATCATTTATGTAAATGACAAAAAGTAGAGGGCCCAGCACCAATCCTTGTGGCACTCCACTGGTCACAGGCCTCTAGTCTGAAAAACAATCCTCCACTACCACCTTCTGTCTTCTACATTTGAGCCAGTTCTGTATCCAAATGGCTAGTTCTCCCTGTATTCCATGAGATCTAACCTTGCTAATCAATCTCCCATTGGGGAATCTTGTCGAACACCTTACTGAAGTCCATATAGATCACATCTACTGCTCTGCCCTCATCAATCTTCTTTGTTACTTCTTCAAAAAACTCAATCAACTTTGTGAGACATGATTTCCCATGCACAAAGCCATGTTGACTATCCCGAATCAGTCCTTGCCTTTCCAAATACATGTGCATCCTGTCCCTCATGATTCCCTCCAACAACTTGCCCACCACCAAGGTCAGGCTCACCGGTCTATAGTTCCCTGGCTTGTCTTTACCGCCCTTCTTAAACAGTGGCACCACGTTTGCCAACCTCCAGTCTTCCAGCACCTTACCTTTGTCTTTTTTCTTTTCTTCATCTTCCTGACGTTGTGGGGAGACTGGAACGGTGTCAGCGGTGACTCCTGGCTCTTATGTCTGATGCATGGGTTCCTGGAATGGTGTTGGGACATCTGCTGCGATAGCAGAGCAAGTACTTCTGGCTGATGTAGCTTAGAGCGGGGACCTTGCAGAAGTTCTGGAGCTGTGTTTGGGATCCTGATTGATGGAGATGAACTCAATTTAAGTACTTTCTTTTTATTCTTTCGTACCTCAAAATTGCACCTTTGTAGTTTCTCTTTGTAGTTTCTTTATCCTCACAACTTTCTTCTCCATTGTGGTAACAGAACATTTTTCACTTTATCTCCCTGGATATATGTGGCAATAAATCATTCAAGTAACCTGTGCAACCTTTCCTCAAAAGATAATCTCCTCAACCCAGGAATCAGTCAAATGAACCTCTGTTGCATTATGCATTTATATCCTTTCTTAATTAAGGAGACCAAAACAACACATGGTGTTGCAATGTGGTCTCACCAACACCCTTTACAATTGTGGAAAACCAACTTAGTTTTATATTTCAGTCTCCTGCCAAAAAGAACCAAAATTCCATTTGTCTTTCAAATCACTTGATGTGCTTGCATGCTAACGCTTTGTGAATTACTTACGAGAACACTAACATCCCTCTATGCAGCAGAGTTTTACAATCTCTCTCCATTTGAATAATGTTTTTCGATTTTTCCTGCCAAAATGGACAAATTCACATTTTCTTATATTACATCTTTCACCTAAATCTTTGTCCACCCACCTATCTAAATTCTTTGTAGTTTCTTTATCCTCACAACTTTCTTTCCCATCTATCTTTTTGACTTCAGAACATTTAACAACTATAGATTTGGTCCCTTCATCCAAGTAATTAATATAGATTATTTAGAGTTGAGGGTCCAACATTACTTCCTGTGGCACTCCACTAGTTGTAGCCTGCCAAACTAAAAAAAAAAGCCATTATATATAAGTAATTAATATCATTATTTTCTTTTTAGCCAACCAATCCTTTATCCTTAATTTGTTACTCTCTAGTTAATACTGAGTTTTTATTTTTTTTAGAAATTTTCAGTCTTCAATAGCTTCATCAAACTTCTGGAAATTGGAATGCACCACTGGCTATAGATTTCCCCTTTATTCATATTACTTTTTATTTCCTCAAAGAACTCTAATAAATTAGTTTCACAACATATAGATGCTGCCAGACCTGCTAAGCTTTTCCAGCAATTTCTGTTTTTGTTTCTGATTTCCAGCATCTGCAGTTTTTTTGGCTTTTTAAATAAATTATATCACTTTCCTGCAACAGATGTTAAGCTAACTGGTTTGTAGTTTGCTGCTTTCTGTCTCCCTTTGTTCTTGAATACAGGATTCATATTTTGCAGTCTAATGGGACCTTTCCAGAAACTAGGAAGTTTTAGAAATGTTCAATGCATCTACTATCTCTGCAGTCACTTTTTTTAAGATCCTAGGATGAAACAATCAAACCTTCTCTCAGGCCTTGCTGTAAATATTGACACCCTCGTGGAGATGCAGTGTAAATACTGTAAATAGCCCTGGGGACCCAGTGTGATACTGAAACATTCCTGGGGGTCCTTACATAAAGACTGACACATCCCTGCAGACTCTGTGTGAATGCTGATACATTTCTGGAGACCTCTGTAAATGGTGACACATTGAAGGGCATCTCTAAGTAGACGCAACCAATTTCAGGTGCTCCACTGCCCAGCATCTCAACAAGTCATCAATTCTACATCATTTACTGTAAATAAAGGCACTTTAAATCAAAAAATATACAGTAGTTGGGAAGTGGCAATTTATTGGCAGCTGATGCACTGCGATAGATGAGATAGTACTGGCCTCCAGAAGGTCCTGTTGGAGTATCTCCAGTGCTGGGGATGAGCCAGGCATTATTTGCACTGTCATGGGGATAGACAGTGCCAAAGAAACAGCAAGAGGGGTTTCCATCTGTCAGTGCCAAGAGTACCAAGAATATTGTAGGTTGCCAGTGCCAGAATTTCCACCACTCCCTTAATTCTGATGACATATCTGGTCCCATTTTGAAAAGCTGTGCTCACATGTGACCATTGTACTCTGGCAACAAAGATTCAGCTTTAATACTGAGTATTAGATCACTGAAGAGACACAGGATCAAAGCCACTTGTGCCTTGTTTTCCAGTTCATGATAGAAAGCAATGGTAGAAAGTATGACAAAGTGGTTTACATAAAAAACATTTTTACTTTAGGAAATGATGTGTTATACTCTGTTTCTGGAAAGTTGTGAAAAATTCACAGGAAGAAAATCATCTGCATTTTCCCCAGACTTTTTATTAGGCCTAAAATAAATGCTTGGGTAAATTTTAAATTATTAACATTTGGAGAAGAAAGTTTTTTTAAAAAGTATTTTAGAAAGCTATTGATTAGCTAATTTACGTCCGATATACTTTTGAAAGCAGCTGTGAAGGATTCAACTGCCACCTGTTGATGGCGTTAATAGTGCACAAACACAACAAGGACGTTGACGGCGTTACACAGCAATACAAGTGTTTACATTAACTAATTGTAAGAAGTGAAAGTTTAAACTGCTCACTTGATCAATCAGGAGAAGCAACTTTGGTTCTCGGATCTGAGGATACCATTGCACAAGAACTGGATCACGAAACGAGAACATGGAGGGCGCGAGGGACAGCCTATTTCCCCCCCGCCCGCGCGCGCTGGGGCCTGGGAGGGAGCGCGAGCAGAAACCGTTAAGGCAGCTCAGAACATTTAACTTCACTTTTAAACCTAATAAACATAAAAATGGTGGTAGTACAGTTTGTTGAGACACAGACATTGCCAAGCTCAAAGCGTGGACGCATTTATATAAATGTGACCAGCCGACATCACGGCACGGTGGCACAGTGGTTAGCACTGCTGCCTCACAGCGCCAGAGACCTGGGTTCAATTCCCGCCTCAGGCGACTGACTGTGTGGAGTTTGCACATTCTCTCCGTGTCTGCGTGGGTCTCCTCCAGGTGCTCCGCTTTCCTCCCACAGTCCAAAGATGTGCAGGTCAGGTGAATTGGCCAAGCTAAATTGCCCGTAGTGTTAGGTTAGGGGTATGGGTGTGTTGCGCTTCGGCGGGGCGGTGTCACACTGTAAGTAATCTAATCTAAACATCAATGGCTCCATTTGAACAAGCCATTTTTGGTATTTTGAATAATTATTGTTTTTCTTAAATATACAGACTAGGAGAAACCAAATTATATGTTTCACTTGTTAAGGAATTATAAATCTAATGTTGCAATCGCAGATCTATAAAGGAGTTGGTTCTCAGTGTTCATTATTACTTTGCTGATTTATCTCCATTGCTCCTTATTATTTGTAGATTGTTAGAATAACCCTGTTCAGACATATTATGACATACCTCTGCAACAGGTGGGTCTTGAAACCATGCCATCTAACCCAGAGGTGGGGACACTGTCACAGAAATGTAGAAAATAGGAGCTGAAGTAGGCAGTTTGCTCCACTATTCAATATGGTCATATTTGATTATCTAACTTCCCCTGTTCTGTTTTCTCTTAATACTCTTTCATCCCTTTAAGCCCTAATAGCTAAAACCATTCTTAGGAAGGGTCACCCGATCCAAAACGTTAACTATGATTTCTCTCCGCAAATGCTGCCAGACTTGCTGAACTTTTTCACCAGTTTCTATTTTTGAGCTAAAGTATTCATTGTTTTGGCCTCAACTACCTAAGAGATTGAATGGGTAACTGGTTGAGAGTTAAAGTATGGAATGCATTATTGAAAAAAAATTGATGATTTATTTTAAAAAGGGAGCTAGTTTTGGAAAAGAGTCACAGTGAGTATGTTGGGAATGAACAAAATAATGGTATTCCATGAGCAGATAATATGGTGTGAAATAGTATGTTGTAATCATGTTATACTATGCTATAATGGGGGTGGCAAGGTGGCTCTGTGGTTAGCAAGGCTACCTCACAGGCCTAGCGACCTAGGTTCGATTCCAGCCTCTGATGATAGTGTGTGTGTGGAGTTTGCATACTCATCCCGTGGCCAGGAGAGTTTCTGCCAGGTGCTCCAGTTTCCTCCCACAGTCCAAAAGATGAGCAAGTTCGGTTTATTGGCCATTTAAATTACCCATAGTGTTCAGGGATGTGTAGGCAAGTTGTGTTAGCCATGGGAAATGTAGAGTAAAGGGATGGTCTGAGTGGAATGCTCTTCCGAGGGTTGGTGTGGACTTGTTAGGCCAAATGGTCTGTTTCCACACTGTATAGTATCTAGGAACCAGTTTAGAAGGGAAAGAATGGTTTTCCTCTTTTCCCATCCTCCATTTGTTTATAGCAGAAGTTTAGTTGTAGAAGCATGTGATATTGCCAATTCAGTCTTGGATGCAGTCTTGTAAGAGCTGTGCCAGGTAATTTAAACATGTAAGAAGTCATTTTTAGTGTCAAAACTCACTCCAGTGAAAATGTGAAAAAATGTTAATATGTATAAATACTTCCTACAGTAATTCCAATTGATACTTGCAAACATATACCTTCCCCAAGTGTGCCAAAAGGTAATAGAATTTCACAGAGTAATGTCTGTTAAACTTGGGCAAATTAGATTCAGATAAAAAGGTTAAATCAATAAAAATTCACTGATTACATGTGGATGTTTTGGTTTCCGATGAGGAATTTTTCTTCAGTCATGGCTAGTACATTCCTTTTTCCCCTGGAATTACTGTTGTCAAAAATCCATTAGTTTCTAATGTATTTTTTCTCAACAAAACAGAGTTCAGAACATAGCAGGAATGTTGAGAAAGGAGGCGTTGAGAAAGGAGGGCTGGAGAAAGTTGCTCAGTCTGGCAACTTGTGTGTTCTCTGCTTTGCTTCTAATTCCAACAGCCACATAAATGTATGGCCTTTCTATATAGAATATCGAGGACTAGCTCATGTCTTGAATAGCTTCACCTTTATAATTCATCATTTTCATAATTGACAAAATTTTAACAGCTTCATAATCCAGTCATGGACTTGCAATAAAAATAGAAAATGCCAATAATATGGAGCAAATGTATTGATGTCTGAAGGAGGAAGGAAAGGATTTGTTGAAGAGCTCCATTTTAAACATTTACTTGACTTTTTCCTTTTCAGGCTGTTTATTTCTGTACATTTAGAGGATGTAACTCTGAAGATGGACGAGGGAGATCCAGTAGATGTAGTGTACCTGGACTTTCAGAAAGCTTTTGATAAAGTCCCACATAGATTAGATTAGATTATCTTAGATTAGATTAGATTACAGTGTGGAAACAGGCCCTTCGGCCCAACAAGTCCACACCGACCCGCCGAATCGCAACCCACACATACCCATTCATTTACCCCTGACCTAACACTATGGGCAATTTAGAGATTGAATCTCTGTCAGTGACAGGAATTGAATCTCAGTCAGTGACTGGGATTGAACCACAGTCAGCTACAGGGACTGAAACTCAGTCAGTGACTGGAATTGAATCTCAGTCAGTGACAGGGATTGAAAATCAGTCAGTGACAGAGATTGAATCTCATTCAGTGTCAGGGATTAAATC
>NC_057742.1:694651-713981 GCF_004010195.1 Chiloscyllium plagiosum
ATCAAAGGTTATGGAGATAAGGCAGGAACAGGATACTGATTAAGGATGATCAGCCATGATCATATTGAATGGTGGTGCAGGCTCGAACGGCAGAATGGCCTACTCCTGCACCTATTGTTTATTGTCTATTTGGTGTTATTATAGTTGATAGGAGCGGGAGTACTTGTAACTTCAGCAGAGGCATTAACGGATGGTTGTCAGTCAACCGTCTGTCCCACACTTGGTCCCATTGACTTACTGATTTTATGCTATGTATATAACAAACAGGTGTTCAATCTGACACCACCCATTTGTGATCTTCCACCACAGCCCCATCATTACGAATATCTTGATTAATACCTATGTCTACAGAAATAGTTAATACCTCAGAGGAAGTCCTTCTTCTGAGAGAAGCAGGGCTTTTGTAAACAATATACTTGCATCATTAGAATTCTGTGTCTTATGGTCCTGCTCCACAATGACCTGATGATGAAGCAGCGTTTCAAAAGCTAGTGCTTCCGCATACACCTGTTGGACCATGACCTGATGTTATGTGATTTTTAACTTTGTCTACCCCAGTCCAACACCGGCTCCTCAAAATCATCATTAGAATTGCCATTTTAACTGCAGGCTCAACTAAGGCCAAACAACCTTGTATTTGTCAACAGTGAATGATAATCACAAGGTTGCCATTGTTCCCATAGAACCCATTCAAGGCTTTTAAATTCCCTCAAATTGTTCATCTCTCAGATTTAAAAAAACAGACTGCTATTCAGATTCCACATCAAAGACAGTTAATCCTCTAACTATCTTTCTAAACAGGCAAACAGAAAACTTTAGTTGTTTCAACTCAGCAAGCCTCTATAATTCTATTGTAGTATCTGTGGGGAAATGTCAATACAGATTTCTATTGAAACTACACAACCAAATGCAACTTTTTAAAGACATGAATAGAAACTGCTGGAAAAACTCAGCAGGTCTGGCAGCATCTATAGACGGAAATCAGACTTAATGTTCCAGGTCGAGTGACCCTTCCTTAGAACTCTCCTGCTGCAGCAGACGAGTTAATCAGAGCAGTCCAGAAAGGGTTTTCTGATACGCTCAGGTGATGACATAATTATCAGCAAAGTAGTGGAAATGGTTGTCAATGGAGCTATCAATTCAGCACTTGCAGAAAAATAATCTGATCACTGATGCTCAGTTTGGGTAAGCCAAGGCCACTTCAATTCTAATTGTATTATAGCTTTAGGTTCAAACATAGTCAAAAGAGTTGAACTTTAGAGGTGAGATGGGAGTCACTAACCTTGACATCAGCACCACATTTGACTGACTTTGACATTAAGGAGTCCTATAAAGACTGAAGGATGTTGCCTGGGTTGGAGGGTTTAAGCTATAGGGAGAGGATATATAGGCTGGGGCTATTTTCCCTGGAGCATCAGGGGCTGAGGGGTGACCTTATAGACCTTAATAAACAGGAAAACAAAATCATAGTTATTATAATCTATTTATCCTCCAAAAAAGGAAAAAGATCAGATTATTAATTACTAATATGCAAACTTAAACCATATCCCCTTTAGATCCAAACATAAGCCCTATCAATACAGTCTTCTAATCTGGGAATAGGATATGAATCTGTCTTTGTGACTGCCTTCACTTTCCTACAATCTATGCATAATCTAACTGAACCGTCTGGTTTAGGAATCAGTATTACAGGAGAACTTAGGTTACTCAAACGTGGTTTGATCGATTGATTCTGCAATATGTATTGAATTTGTCTTTTTGGCCTGTTTCTTTGGGTATAACCGATATGGGTTTTGTTTTACCGGGTCTGAAATACCTAAACTCGGTCGTGGTTGGTTAGTGTGATGCATCCAAGTGTATCTTTGCAACCATCTTTGTCCTGAGCAATCTCATTATGTCTCTCTACTGATCTTTCTCCAGTTACGAAAATACAGTGTCTGAGTTCCTTAATTTCTCTGAATTTGTTAACCTAACAGGAAGTTCACTTTGGAAATTGTCCAGTTCTCTTTGGCTCATAATTTTTTGACATATCCTCCTCTACTGTACCTACAATTTGCCATGCCTGTTCATTCTCATCTTCTCTATGATTGTACTGTTGCAACATGTTCACATAACACAATCAATTTTTTTTCCTATGATCAGGTGTATCAATTAAATATGTGACCTGACAAACCCTTTTAATTTGAGTTCTGATGAAAACACACCAGACTTGGAATGTTAACTCTGTTTTTTTCCCACAGATGCTTCTAGACCTGCTGAGTTTTGCCAGCAATTTCTGTTTTTGTTTCAGATCGCCAGCATCCACAGTTCTTTGGTATAACCTTTTTAATTACTTTGTAGTTTGCTTTTAATGGGTCACCATGTAAAGGCAACAGTACCAAGACTTTATCTCCTGCTTTAAACATTTTGGTTATCACATCTTTGAATAAGTTGATTAGGGATAGTCAACACGGTTTTGTGAGGGGTAGGTTGTGCCTAACAAACCTTATTGAGTTCTTTGAGAAGGTGACCAAACAGATGGATGAGGGTAAAGCGTTTGATGTGGTGTACATGGATTTCAGTAAGGCATTTGATACGTTTCCCACGGTAGGCTATTCCGCAAAATACGGAAGTGTGAGATTGAGGGTGATTTAGTGGTTTGGATCAGAAATTGGCTAGCTGAAAGAAGACAGAGGGTGGTGGTTGATGGGAAATGTTCTTCCTGGAGCTCAGTTACTAGAGGTGTGCTACAAGAATCTGTTTTGGGTCTGCCGCTGTTTGTCATTTTTATAAACGACCTGGATGAGGGCATAAAAGGATGGGTTAGTAAATTTGTGGATGACACTAAGGTCAGTAGAGTTGTGGATAGTGCAGAATGATGTTATAGGTTACAGATGGACATAGATAAGCTGCAGAGCTGGACTGAGGGGTGGCAAATGGAGTTTAATGTGGAAAAGTGTGAGGTGATTCATTTTGGAAGGAGCAACAGGAATGCAGAGTACCAGGCTAATGGTAAGATTGTTGGTAGTGTAGATGAGCAGAGAGATCTCGGTGTCCATGTACATAGATTCCTGAAAGTTGCCACCCAGGTTGATAGGATTGTTAAGAAGGCATACGGTGTACTAGCTTTTATTAATAGAGGGATTGAGTTTTGGAACCATGAGGTCATTCTGCAACTGTACAAAACTCTGGTGCAGCTGCACTTAGAGTATTGCATACAGTTCTGGTCACCACATTATAGGAAGGATGTGGAAGCTTTGGAAAGGGTTCAGAGGAAATTTACTAAATGTTGCCTGGTATGAAGGGAAGGTCTTACAAGGAATGGTTGAGGGACTTGAAGCTGTTTTCATTGGAGAGAAGAAGGTTGAGAGGTGACTTAACTGAGATATACAAGACAATCAGAGGGTTAGATAAGGTGGACAGTGAGAGCCTTTTTCCTTGGATGGTGAAGGCTATCACAAGGGGGCATAGCTTTAAATTGAGGGGTGATAGATATGGGACAGATGTCAGAGGTAGTTTCTTTACTCAGAGTAGTAGGAGCTTGGAACGCACTGCCTGCAACAGTAGTAGATTCGCCATCTTTAAGAGCATTTAAGTGGTCATTGGATAGCTATATGGATGAAAATGGAATTGTGATGGGCTTAGATGGGCTTCAGATTGGTTTCACAGGTCAGCACAACATTGAGGGCTGAAGGGCCTGTACTGTGCTGTAATGTTCTATGTTTATCTGCCCATTCTTTCATCTTGTTTTGGCAAGTTTTTAGATTTTCCTATCCAATTCTACATGCTCCTGTTAATCCTTGAGAATTGTGAATACATACTGTAACATTGAAGATTAATTTTTCAGGTTTAGCAATTGGCTGTAAGCAGATTTAATAGTCCTCTTATTCATGGTCAAAAACTAATTTGAATGGGCTGAAACCAATGGATTCGTTTGGAGAATCTCTGGTTTCAAAAATGAGAAAAGAGAACAATTTAAGGATAACATGATAGCTCGGTAGTTAGCACTGCTACCTCACAGAGCCAGGGACTCAAGTTTAATTCCATCTTCAGGCAACTGTTTGTGTGGAGTTTGCACGTTCTCCCCATATCTGCATAGGTTTCCTCCAGGTGCTCCGATTTCATCCCACATTCTAAAGATGTGTAGGTTAGGTGGATTAGCCATTGGAAATGCTGTGTTGCAGGGATAGAGTGAGGTGGGAGGGGGGTGGGTTTGGATGGGATGCTGTTTGGAGGGGCGATGAGGATTGGGCTGATTAGCCTGCTTCAGTAAGACATAGGAATGGAAGTAAGGCCATTTGGCCCATCGAGTTCACTCTGCCATTCAATCATGGCTGATGGGCATTTCAACGCCACTTACACGCACTCTCCCCGTAGTCCTTAATTCCTTGCGAGATCAAGAATTTATCAATCTCTGCATTGAAGACATTTAACATTCCAAATTGTAGGGATTCTATGATTCTATAAACCCCTTTCGCAATCCTTTGGACTCTTGTAGCAATAGGCTTTGGTCCTGGTTCCGAGAGTTTAGTGTTGCCTCTCCAGTGCGCCTTCTGTCTGTGGATGGTACGCAGTCAATTCTAATTGGTTAATCCCTCAACTACCGATGATATCTTGAAAACCTTTTGATATAAAATTTAATCCTTGACCAGACTGTACTTCCATTGGTAGACCAAATTGTGAGAGTTTTACCACAACAACTTTAACTTTGATTGTTCTTAAGAGAAAAGCTTCTGGAAATCAAGTAGTCTTGTCCATAATAGTAAGGAAATATTCATTTCCAGCTTTCATTTTAAGTAATTGTGTTACACAACCCACTAGTACATGACTGAATGGTTCCTCCAAAAACTGGTATAGGAATTAAGGATACAAGAACAAAAACAGAGTTCAATGACTTTAGGGCTTGAACTCTACAATGTCCTTGCCTTCATCGCCGCACACTAGGCCTTGTAATCACATACTCTGCTATTGTGCACAAACCATTGTTAACCACTAGCAGTCTTCATTAACACCTATTCACCCTCCTAGCCAAATTGTTATCCACTCCTTTATCTGTTCTCCCCCCCCCGCCCCCCCCCCCCCCACAAGTGGACCCTATCCTCTGCATAAAAACTGACATTTTCCTTGTGTCCATCAGTTCTGAAGAGAAGTCACCAGACCCAAAACTTTAACTCTGATTTCTCCTCACTGATGCTGCCAGACCTGCTGACTTCTTCCAACAGTTGTTATTTTTGTTTCTGATTTACAGCATCTGCAGTTCTTCTGGTTTTTATTTAGGAATCAGGAATGCTAGTTTAACTAGACATTGAAGTATATCTACAACCTGACAAGTATGACATAGTTTACAAAACTGCACTATGTTTTTATGCAGTCTTGGCCAGGAAAATATCTTTTTGTGGTACCTGAACTTTCTGAATTCATATGTGCCCTGGTGTGGAAATCTCATGTGCTACTTCAAAAACAGTACCACTATCTGATGTACAACTGAGCATTCTTCGTCTGCAGGTCTGTAAGGGGGTCTCCACTTCCTCATTTGCACTCTGAAACACTTTGGCCTGTACCTCAGTATGAGCTGACTGTGCTCATTTATTTAATTCAGAATCTGCTTTTTGTGCCATAATTTGAGATATTGTATCATACACTCCACCTGGATTATCTTCATTTTTCAGGAAAGTTTCAGCTATCCTTGCACTTGCTTGAGATGCCAGATCAACCCTTATTGATAGATTTTGTTTTTCCACTGCCCTAATTAATACACATGAAGGAAGGATACCAGGAACTGTTCCGGTCATTATTCTGTTTCATGTACCTCTGTGAGGCATTCTGTAATTATCAGTGAAGCTATTACCTTTAGTCCTGCCAAATTGTTACCCACAAGTAAGTCTATTCCTTCTACAGGGAATGATTTTACTACTCTAACCATTACCTCTTCTGATAATAAGTCACATTCTTGTTGTACTTTATATAATAGAACCAGAATATATTCTCCGCCAAACCCATTTATTAATATCTTAGCTCCCATCAAACTCTCTGAAGAGAAAATCAGTTCTTTCTCAAATAAAAATGATTGTGTTGCCCCTTCGTATGGTTATGGGTTTAGCTACCTTACTTGAGGAAAAAGAAGTAATCAATTCTTTTGACACAAATCCTGCATACCTCTCAGCTACCTGACAACTTCCTTTACTCATGATGGGATTCATCTCCGGCCTTTCTGTTAGGGTTAGAGCTGCAACCGGTTCATGGTATAATATTTTTGTGTTCCAACCTCTGATTCATTTTTACTAACTCCTATAAGTACCATGGATTTAGCTTGCAACGTCCAACATTCTGAACACATGTGGTTCAATTTACTATAATGGAAATATTTAAGCTTCCAAATGTCATTTCCACCCTCAGCAATTTTCATCTTAATTCAAGGAGGAGCGCTTAGAAAATGTCCATTCTCAGTCCTTGCTACTTGTCTTCCTTTTTCTCTTCCACTCTTTACTTTCTCAAATTTCCTAGGGTGACAGGAAAAAAATGTTATGGATGAATTTGGAATCATCATCCCTTATTGCTATTTGTCTTTCAGTTACTACCCTTTGGTCTTCTACATGGGTTTTGATTACAGATGAGAAGGAAGCTTTAAATTCTTCTTAAAAAAATTCTCTGAGAGCATCAAAAGTACTTTCAGTCTTTAATGCTCTTATTCAGTTATAAAGATTATTCTGGTTAACTCTTTCAAACTCGGTATAAGTTTGTCCAAGCTGTTTCCTTAAGTTCTGAAACCTCTGCTTGTATGTTTCTGGAACTAGCTCATGTGGACTTGGGGTAGACATGTACATCATAACCTCTAGAATCTTCCTTTGACAGAGATGCATACATCCCATGTGCTTTGCTAGTTGATTTATTTTGCATGGGCATGGTCCAATCTGCTTCAGGCCATTTCATTTGTTGCTATCTTCTCAAACAAAATGAAAATGGCTTCCACATCCTTCAAATTTTTGCCAAAGCCTGCATGACCTTTAAATATTTCCTTACTGAATCACGCATTTCTTTCACATTTTCCCAAACTTCTGGCTTAGATTGCAAAACTGCATCATTTTTATTTTAAATCCTTGTTCTGTCTCTCTTTTTTCCCTTTGTTTCTCTTTTTCTTCCCTTTTTCTTATGAGGAATTGTTTTCTTTAAATTTCTAACACTCTTTGTAATTCCCTTTCTTTTTCTTTTCCTCTTTTTGAAATTCAGTGCAGTGGGGAAGAGGTGCTATTTGCTATTTTTTTCCAGTGGTTCATAGTTTGTAAAGACTATACCCTATAGTTAGGAGGACTTATAAATAAGGCCCTAGAGTAGTTAATATTATTTGATATCATGTGTCTGACGGATTAGTTTAAAGGGGTTAAATCGCTGCAGGACAGCTCAAAGCAGTGGCATGCTGTTCCTGCTCTATGTGGAAAGCCAGGAACATTTCCAGGGTCAGCATGTAAGGAAATGTCTCCAGCTGTATCTCCTAGAAGCCTAGGTTTTGGAGCTGGAGCAATGGCTGGGTACACTGTGCAGCATCTGGGACAGCACGCTTGCTCAGTGGTTAACACTGCTGCCTCACAGCGCCAGGGACCTGAGTTCAATTCCAGCCTTGGGTGACATGTGGAGTTTGTGCATTCTCCCCGTGTTTGCGTGGGTTTCCTCCAGGTGCTCCGGTTTCCTCCCACAATCCAAAGATGTGCTGGTCAGGTGGATTGGCCATAGTATTTGGGGATGTGTAGATAAGGTGCATTAGTCAGGGGTAAATGGGGTAGGAGAATGGGTCTGGGTGGGTTACTCTTTGGAGGACTTGTTAGGCCGGAGGACCTGTTTGCACATTGTCGGGATTCTATGATCTGCGAGGCAGAGCGTGTCATGGATAGCGCATACACAGGTGGTCACTTAGTAAGCTAAAGCTCCACAGGCAGGAAGAGCAAGAGGTGAGGCAGACAGTGCAGGTGCCTCCCATAGCTATGCCTCTGCAAAGTAGATATATTGTTTTGGATACTGTTGAAGGGATTGGCCTCAGCAGACAATAACAACAGCCAAATTTGTTGCACCATAGTTGGCTCTGCTGCACAGGGGAGGAGTTAAAAAGTGTGGGAATACAATAGTTATCGGCGATTCAGTTGTAAGGGGAAATAGACAGGCATTTCTGTGATCACAAATGAGACTCCAGTTCGGTCAAGGATGTCTCAGAGCAGCTACAGGACACTCTGGAGGGATCGATGAACAGATACTGGTTATGTTACATTGGTAGAATAGCATAGATAAACCGAAGAATGGGGTCCTAAAAGCAGAATGTTAGGAGTTGGGAAGTAAAAATCATTACCTAAAGTAGTGATCTCAGAATCACTAGCCACATGCCAGTCAGGATAGAAATAGCAGAATATATCAGATTAAAAAGTGACTAAAATGATGATGCGAGAGGAGGGTTTCAGATTCCTAAGGCATTGAGACTGATTCTGGGAAGATGGGTTGAAACTTTATTGCTGGAACAGCACAGCAGGTCAGGCAGCATCCAGGGAACAGGAGATTCGACGTTTCGGGCACAGGCCCTTCCTCAGGAAGGGCCTGTGCCCGAAACGTCGAATCTCCTGTTCCCTGGATGCTGCCTGACCTGCTGTGCTGTTCCAGCAATAAAGTTTCAACTTTGATCTCCAGCATCTGCATACCTCACTTTCTCCTCTGGGAAGATGGGACCACTAGAAACAAAGTTACACCTTGGCAGGACTGGGACTGTTGACTTTAGGGGGATATTGCTAGAGTGGCTGGGGGGCGTTTAATATAAAATGGCAGTGGCATAGGAACCTCTGCAAGGAGTCAGAGGAAAGGGAATCAAGGTCAATAGATGGAAAGGGGAATAAGAAGTATGATAGAGAATTCAAGAGCTCGAATCAATCAGGCCCATGGTGAAAAATAATTGGAATGGGACAATTAAAGCTAAAGAGACACTTTTAGGGCTTTGTGCTTTGATGTGTGGACTATTTGCAATACAGTAGATTAATTAACCATGCAAATATCTTAAAATAGGTAAATGATATAGTTGGGGTTACCGAGATATAACTGCATGATGATCAAAGATGGGAACTGAATATCAGGGGTATTCAGTATTTAGGAAGGGCAGGCAAAAAGTAAAAGACAGTAGAGTTGCATTGGTGATTAAACATAATATGAGGAAGGAAGTGAGCTCCAACAATGTGCAAACTGTTTGGTTAGAGCTGAAAAGGACCAAGGAGCAAATGTTATAGACTAGGCCAGACTTCTCAAAAACATTTTGAAGCAGGTGGCCCAGACCGAAACTTTGCTATTTGTTTTAGGTAGGTGCATAGTGGATATTCCCGGAGTAAATTAGCTGGTTTGAGTGCCAAGTTTTAAACAAAGTTTATTTTAAAAATTATTGAATGAAACATGAAGAACAGAAAACAGAATACCGGATCACTTATCCTATCCAAACCCGACTTAATAACGCTGTTCCGAATGTACTTGCAACAGTCCCAATATGCACATTCCTTAGCACAAACAGTAAAAATGACACAGGCAGCTTACAGTTCGAGGTCAGAAGGGCAGAAGGCGAGAGAGAGCTTCCAGCTTCCACTGTGACTCTTACTCAACTAACCCTCGAACTGAATTGAACTACACAGCTAGAGAGCTCGCCACACTCTCTTGACTATACCAATTCATCAAAGAACTTTTCAAGCTTTTTGCCTGAAGCACTATATGTTAGGGTAAACAAAAAGCCCAATGAACCACTCAAACTGCAGACATGGAGTCTGGCCAATTACCCCCTCTCTGAAAAAAAACTCAACGGCATAGCAACCTTGCAAAAGACCAGCATTGTGAACCAAAAAAACATTAGTAGGGGTTGTACAGAGAACGTGTTGCTGGAAAAGCGCAGCAGGTCAAGGAGCAGGAGAATCGACATTTCGGGCATGAGCCCTTCTTCAGGAAGGGCTCATGCCCGAAATGTCGATTCTCCTGCTCCTTGGATGCTGCCTGACCTGCTGCGCTTTTCCAGCAACACATTTTCAGCTCTGATCTCCAGCATCTGCAGTCCTCAGTTTCTCCTAGTTGTACAGAGAGCCCAAACTGTAGGGGTAATGTTCGGAATGGCATTAAACAGGAAATTACAGACGCATTAAATTATGGAACATCTGCAATTAGTATGAATTGATATAGATTGGTCAAATCAAATTTGTAATGATACCATAGAGGAGGATTTCTTGGAGTGAATACAAGATGGTTTCTTGGACCAATACGTGGAACCAACTAGAGAACAGGTGACTCTAGAGACGGTATTTTGCAATGAGAAAGGAATTGGCAGTCTCATTGTGCAAGGTCCCTTGGGGATGAGCAACCATAATATGACTGGATTCCTCTTCAAGATGGACAGTGATGCAGGTGATTCTGAGACTAGCATCCTGAACTGAAGTAGAGGAAATTATGATTGAGGCATGAGTTGCCTTTGATAGATTGCTGAAGGGGATAGATTGCTTAAGGTTACATAGGGTTGAAAAGCAATGGCAAGCATTCAAAAGAGTGTATGGGAGAACTGCAACAATTGTTCATTCCTATCTTGCACAAAAGTAAAAAAGGAAACGTCTCTTGTATGGGAAACTGATAGCAAAGATAAGAACCTGAGCAATCCAAAGAAAAAAAAACTCATTAATATTTCCCCCCTCAGTCTCCTCTGCTCTAAGGAAAACAAACCCAATCTGTCCAATCTCTATTCATAAGGAAAAACATCCAGTTCATGCAAAATCCTGGAAAATTCCCTTTGCAACATCTTCAGTACAGTAATATTCATCCTTTAGTATAGATTCCAGAACTGCACACAATACTGTGGCCTAACCAACTTTTTATTTCAGTTCCAGTATAACGTTTCCTGGGCTAATAAAGGCAAGTATTCCACATACCTTTTCAACCACTTAATCTACATGTCCTGCTACCGTAAGGAACTGGTTTACGTATATACCAAGGTCCCGCTGATCCTCAATGCTTCTCAAGATCTTACCATTCATCACATATTCCCTTCCCTTATTTGTCCTGCTCAAATCCAGGTTGAATTCCATTCACCACTGATCAGCAAATCTGACCAGTCCATCTATATTGTCATGTAATTTTTTTTATTCACTTGTGGGATGTGGGCATCATTGACTGGTCAGCATTTATTGCCCATGCCTAATTGCCCTTGAAAAGGTGGTGATGAGCTGCCTTCTTGAACCTCACAGCTCATGTGATATAGGTAGACGCAAATGCTCTTAGGGAGGGAATTCCAGGATTTTGATGCAGATTAAGGCATTCCTTCTCACTATTCACCACCGCACCAATTTTTGTATCATTCCCGAACTGGCTGAACAACCCTCCTGCATTCAAACTTAAATTCTTTATTTATTTACCACAAAAGCAAGGGCCCCAACACTGATCTCTGCAGAACCCCACTGGATACACACTTCTCGTCACAAAAAACACCCTTTGATGTTTCCTGCCACTCAGCCATTTGTGGATCAAAATAGCCAAATTTCTTTGGATCTCAAGGGCTGTCAGCTTTGCTATCAGTCTCCCATGTGGGATCTTGTCAAAAGCCTTACTGAAGTCCAAGCAGAGTACATCAAATGCATTGCCTTCCATCTGCAAACCTGATCACCACTTTGAAACATTTTGTCAAGTTGCTCAGATATGACCTCCCCCTACCAAAACTCTGCTGACTGTTCTTGATTAGTAAGTGCAGATTAGTTCTGTCTTTCAGAATTGCTTCCATTTGTTTCCTCACCACTGCGGTTAGACTGATTAGCCTGTAGTTTCCTGATTTTTACCCTTGCTGTCTTCTTGAATGATGGCACCGCACTGGCTGTCTTCCAGTCCCCTGACACCTCACCTATGATCTATGTCTCACTAAAGTATTAAATCCATCTTCCGCAAAAAAAAACACACATTTTTCTTCAAGTAATAAAAATAACCTGGTTCATCCTCTGTAACAAAATGATCCAAACTTCTATTTCCCAGTTTATGTTTCAAATATGTTGTCCTTTAGTAGGAATTCAAAATAGAAAAAATTTACACAAAAATGTGACAAAATTATAACAGGGAGTAGGACTTGACAGAGTTAGGGTTTTAAAATGTTTGCAACTTAGTACATTTAATATCATAAGTGTCTTCCAAAATGAAAATATACAATATTGAAAATACTAGTATACGAGCTCAGCAAATTGAATCAAATGATTTTCAATGTGCTGGAACATTTTATGAAAACAAAATATTTCAGGAATGCTTTTCTGAATGTATGGAGCCTCAGAAATTGGCAGCATTGGTGTATTTTCACTTTCTTCAGACTGGTTACCTTAAATGAGAAAATAATAAAGGTTGATAGGCAGAAGGGCTTACTTGAATAAAGCTTTATGGTCCTTTAATTTAAAAAAAAGTATAGTCCTTGAATATATAGAACATTGTGGTGGGGAGATTGCAATGTGTGAAGTGCTCCTGAAAATAAAATAAAGATGGTGAGTATGTGGTGAAAATAAAGTTTGCATGTAGCCATATGCTCGTTATTGTTGCATAGAGATCATGTGCTTCATCTCCCCATAGCAAAACCATTTGAGAGTCCCAGAAATTTCTGTTGGTGGGATTAGCAGATAAATGCTTAATATAATCAAATCATATTCCTCTGCTACAGTTTTAAGACAACTGTCATTGAGTGAAAGCTTTTGAACTGGTAGACAAAGAACGTCATCCAAATACATGAGGCATTATATTGCTCACCCTGCCAGCAATATTGTTGTGATTGTAACAAGGTCAGCCAGGTGGATCTCATAGAATATGAGTTCTCTGAATGGGGTTGTTAATCTGGGAGAAAGTGAGGACTGCAGATGCTGGAGAGTCAGAGTCGAAAAGTGTGACGCTGGAAAAGCACAGCAGGTCAGGCAGCATCCGCGGATCAGGAGAGTTGGTGTTTCAGGCATAAGCCCTTTGTCAGGAAAAGGGGTGGAAGGGGCCTGAGAGATAAATAGGAGGGTGGGGCTGGGGGAAAGGTAGATGGGAAGGCAATTGGTGGATGCAGGTAGATGGTGATTGTGATAGGTCGGGGAGTGTGGAGCGGTAGGTGGGAAGGAAGATGGACAGGTCAAGAGGGTAGTGCTGAGTTGGAAGGTTGGATCTGGGATGAGGTTAATCTGGGCCAGTCAAGGAGGCCTGGCTGAAATATATAAACAGGAGTGTCAGACATCCTGTCATTTTGAAAGCTGGCTCTGAGGGAGTTGGATCGGTGTCAAGGACTTTCCACATTTAATTAAACGGTGATTTGGTAACGAGATACTGGCATCTGTGGAGTTATTTCAGTGGCAACGGGAGTAAAGCATATCCTGAACATACTCGTTACAACAGTCCTCCTTGAACTGGGGTAAGCATTGCTTGTATTATGCCATTATTTGGGAAGCTTGACTTGTTTGACTCTACAGTCAAAGACTGGATCCAATATGTGGGAAGAATGCATTATTTGTTTCTGGGCAAATGACATTTGGGGCAGATAAAATGCAATGAGTAATTCTCTTGACAGCTTATAGACCCACAGTTATTAGGAACCTAACTTTCCCTGAGCACAAGACATTAAAGCCTTTCAAGAGTTGATGGATTTAGTTAAGGAATATTACAACCTCTCCCCTAATTCTCAGATGCTATTGTTATTACTTGGCAGTTTAAGAACCAGGAGAAGCCATATTGGGATTTTTGACTAGGGTTAAGACAACTGGCAAAGGCATGTGACTTTAACCCTTAATGAGATGCTGAGAGACCATTTGGGTATGTGAGATTAATGATGTAACCATGCAAAAAGCCTACTAAATGAAGCTCAACTGGGTTTCAACCATGCACGACAACTGGCTTTATCATTGGAAAATGTGCATATGAGCTGCAGGGTATTCCGATGGAACTGGACACCCTCACCATCTGACTGAGGCTGGGGAACACCACTTGAGTGAAGGCAATTACATCACCTCACTCAGGACATATCCTGAACAGAGGGACTCTAGGTCAGCCCACGGTAAAATCCTAAAACAAGCTTTGGCCAAATGATCAAAATTTTCTTCAAGATCCATGACAGTAAGCCATTGTATTACTTCATTTATGTCCATTGGGACTCTTTTGCTGACTCAAGTCTGCTTATCAGCAGCAGAAGAGTCCCACTATATCTATACTGAGTAAGAGAGCTCATAGACCAGTACCCTGGAAGTTCACCTAGGTCCAGTTGGAATTGTTAAATTGATTTTGATTTGGATGTTGCTAAGCAATCAAAGTGAATATCTGGTTAAATGGTCACCAGTTCTAATGGAGTTTGATACTGGGTGCGGCTGTTGCAATGATCATAGAACCAGTATTTAACACAACTTGCTCTGGTCTACAACCTTTAAGTTTGTGCAAGACTCTGACCAGAGAGAGAGATTGTGCACAATATTTTCAGGCAACTCTGTACTGATGAACAACAGGCAAATGGTAACCGTAATCTTGACGAGGGTGCTTCCTCACTCCTCCAGCTTTTCCACTAGTAGTGGTATTTGGCATATAATATATCTGTTGGGGGGGGGGGGGGGGGTGTTTGCATTTTGCTTCCATTAGCCATTACAGTTTCCCTTGTGTCCATTAGCACCAGTGCAGACTTGGGAAGTAGAACAAATGTTCAACTTTAAATGGTCTTTTGAAGAGAAGTTGAGAAATCTATTTAAAATCTTTGGTCAGCAGCATGATTCAACATCATATAAATTGTCTCGATCTGAATGAGGAGCCCAGCAGTGCTGTATGTATGACAGATCCTTGGACCTGGCTGGGATCAGTACATAGCTAAGGAGGATGTAAAATCCCTTCTACTAGTTCTTTGACAGTGCAATGCCAGAACAACCTCTAAACAATGTTCTGTTGAGATGTTAGTCAATATACATAGAGTCATACCGCACAAAATCAGACCCTTCGGTCCAATATGTCCATGCCGACCTAGTTTCCCAAACTAAAATTGTCTCATTTGCCTGTGTTTATCCCATGTACCTGTCCAACTGTTTTTTAAAAGTTGTAACTGTGCCTGCATCTACTGTTTTAATTATAGGGTATATTAAATTGTATTGAATTAGAAGGGACATCAGACAGAAACATTAGAAATGTGAAGTATCTTATCAGTAAAATATATTACAGTGGAAATACAAGTGAAATGAGAAGTTTGATTTCTGGAAAGAAGAGATGACGGAGAAAGCTATTGGATGCCATATGTCTGTGATAAAGATTGTTAAGTCTATAGTACATGCTTGCTACTCCTGATAGCTCTTGTGTACCAATTAATATGTCCTCTTACACTGTAGATATGTATTTTGTAGTAAGTAGTGACAGTAGACAGCTGTACTGGGTGATGGGCTTTGTGACATAATTCACTATTCATTACATAATATGAAAATTTCTATTGCATAAAATTTTTAAAAATTAGAGGTTGTTCTGGCATTGTTCTCCTAAAAGAACTGGTGGAAGGGATTTTACGTCCTCCTTAGCTTTGTACTGATCCCAGCCAGGTCCCAGGATCTGTCATATGTACAGCACCACTGGGCTCCTCATTCAGATCAAGGCAATTTGTATGATGTTGAAACATGCTTCTGAGCAAATTTTTGTTCATTATTTTTAGTTAATTCTGACCTTGTCAGCAATCTTATCTGGCGCACTTTCCACTGCCCAGACGTTGTAACTCCATCAAGATTAGAGTGGTGCTGGAAAAGCACAGCAGGTCAGGCAGCATCTGTGGAGCAGGAAAATTGATGTTTCGGGCAAAAGCCTTTCATCAGCAATGAGCTACTCCATCTAAGTACCTCACCATGTTTTGCACTGTTTACTAGAATCATAGCCTGGGGCAGGAATTCTCCATAACTTTACTCAGCTCCTTGAGTTTTAGAGACTGAGATGTAATGGAAGCTATGTTTTCCTCACTTAAACTGTCTGTGGCATTTTGTCTGCTGGCCTAACTTTCAAGTTACTCAGCTTGTACAAAATGTATGTCCTTTCTGGAAGCACTATGCATTAATGGGACTGCTCTGCAGTCTCATCATTGCCCTCATCTTCTAATAAACCCATCTGGCAATTTCAAGTTGGCTGTAAGTCGTTGAGAGTTCAGAAGAGCCTTACGCCGAATGCACATAACACACTGAAAGCCAGGTGGGTTACCTGTGTACTAGTTGCTTTGTATCCTTAGTGTTTTCATTTTATTTTTACCTAACTGGTAAATAGGCTGCCATTTTGATTTGCCACTGGCTAAGTCTTTCCAGCTTTGGAATTTTTTTTATTACTTATCCATGTAATGAAGGCAGTGCTGACTGGCCAATATCTATTGCCTAGCCTTAAATGTCCAGAGAATGGTTAAGAGTCAACTGCATTCTGTGAATCTGGTGTCATATGTAGATCCACCCAGGTAAGGAAGGCATATTTCCTTTCCTAAAGGACATTAATGAACCAGATAATTGTTTTTATAACAGTTGACAGAGATTTGCATGCTTTTTTAAGCTGTTAATTATTCTAGGTTTTTTTTATTGAATTCAAATTTCACCATCTGCTGTGATGAATTCAAACCCATGTTCCCAGAACTCTAGCCTGGATTCTAGATTAAACGTTCGCCGATATTACCACCATGCAATTACCTCCCCTCAGTTAAAGCTTCAAGCGATGACGTTGCCTTCTGTCTGTCTTTACAACATTTCACCTGTCTACCACATTGAGATATTGGGACTGGAGCTTTTTGGAGATTGCTTTAAAATTCTATAATCAAGCTTACAAGCTTGTTCAGGCCTACAGAATTGGACTTTAATTGTAGTTATATTGCAGTGCTTGAAGGTATCACTGTGTCATTCAGCACAGAAGGAAGCCAGTCTTAGAATCATCAGAAAATATTGAACAGCTTCTTTCTGAAGAAGGCTGTTCAGGCCGTGATGCCTACGCAGCTTATTGAAAGAACAATCCCACCCATCTGCTATTTCTCTATTGACTTGTAGTTTTTGTTTCTCTCGTATCGAGCTGTTTCCCTTTTGAAAGTTGTACAGGATCTATTACCTCTACCCTTTCAGTGCTAGGCGACCTGTACTTTATGAAATGTACCTTACTGTAGAGTTTACAGGAAATACATCCTTGATAAATAAGCTATAATCGAGTCAATGGAGCCTGCAGCCTTTTCACACGGTAGTTCAACTGTGAGTCTTACCAGACAGCTGCCTGTTTAGTTGAACGAGTGCTTGTAGGTTTTAGGCTTCTCAGCAAAGTACGTATGGCTCATGGATGTCAAGGAGTGCTTAGTACACAATTGGAAAGGATTTCCATTTATTGCTGTGGAGTGAGACTGAAGACGCAAGAGGTCTGCACACCATGCTCACTCAACTGCACATACATTGAGGCCTTGACAATGCTGCTGCAGTCTTGCTCATATCGGCTATGAGAGGAAGTCTTTATCAGCATGTTACATCTCTGAAGCCCAGATAAACCCTATCTCATGGGAGTGAGACTTATCTCACAGCATCACAGCTCTGCTGCAGTAACTCAATAGCTGGGGATTTTCCGTAGGTGTTATCAAATGATAGTTGAGCTGAACATATCAGCCTTTTTGTCAGTTTTCCTGATTGATGTTGCTGTTTTCCACCCTGTTTTATCCTTTTTGTTTAAAAATAGATCCTGAGACATTATGGAAGTTTAAGATTTGTTCTTTTTCGTTACAAGAGGTATGCTGAGCTACTGCTCAGAAGATATCCTCACTGAATCAGAAACAAGAAAGGAGAACAGGGTGAAGTGACAGAGTGGACTTTGGTCCACTGCGGAATTTCCCCAATGATTTTCCCCACACAGGAATATAGAGACACTGAACACACTTAAGGCTCTTCCCAGGGGACTTGTGTGTGGTTGTACCCAGCTTCTCAACCAGAACCAGTTGGAAAAGGGCCATATAAAATTTAAAATATAAAATTATAATAGAAAAAGCGATTGAAAATTTTTAACTGCATATTTAACCCACATTATTCTGAATTAGTGCAGTGGAGTTGATACTGATTAACTGAGAACTAGGACTAAGATCTAAAAATACTAAGATCTAGACCTAAGGACTTAGCCTAGAATATTGTGTGCAGTTTTGCTCTCCTTTTCTGAGGAAGGATGTTCTTGCTCTTGAAGCCGAAGGTTTCCCCAGGCTGATTCCGTGGATGGTGGGACTGACATATGAGGAGAGGTTGACTAGGTTAGAATGGTTTTCGCTGCAGTTCAGATGAATGAGGGGGAAATCTCATAGAAACTTACAAAATTCTAACAGGACTAGACAGGGTAGATCTAGGGAGGATGTTCCTGATGGTAAATGTGTCCAGAACCAAGGGTCACAGTCTGAGGATTTGGGGTTGACCATTTAGGATTGAGATGAAGAGACATTTCTTCAACCAAAGAGTGGTGAGCCTATGCAATTCATTACCACAGGAAGTAGTTGATGCCAAAACATTGAATGTATTCAAGAGGCAACTAAATATATCATTGGGGCGAATGGGATCAAAGATTTGGGGAGAAAGCAGGATTAGGCTATAAAATTGGATGATCAGCCATGATTGTGATGAATGGTAGATCAGGCTTGAAGAGCTGAATGGTGACCTCCTGTACTGATCTTCTATGTATCTACATATCCTTTAGAAAACAATGTCTTTCATTCCTTACTTTTGACTACAGAATTTAGTCTTATGAACACTTTGGGAAACCAATAAAAAGATATCGCCAAATGTGCAGATTCCAACCATGGGGAATGACTTAGAGTACTGTACAAGCAGCACGATTTCCCAGTAGGAGTACCTTCCAGTAGTCTAGTCTTGAATGTAGAGTCAGAGTCATAATATTCTACATTTTCTGCTGGTTAGAGAAGATGCATTTCTGATTTTGTGAGCCATACTCATCAGGAAGGTGCTGTGGTTCTGTTCGCCGAGCTGGAAGTGTTTGTTGCAAACGTTTCGTCCCCTGTCTAGGTGACATCCTCAGTGCTTAGGAGCCTCCTGTGAAGCGCTTCTGTGGTGTTTCCTCCGGCATTTATAGTGGCCTGTCCCTGCCGCTTCCGGTTGTCAGTTTCAGCTGTCCGTTGTAGTGGCCGGTATATTGGGTCCAGGTCGATGTGTTAGTTGATGGAGTTTGTGGATGAGTGCCATGCTTCTAGGAATTCCCTGGCTGTTCTTTGTTTGGCTTGCCCTATAATGGTAGTGTTGTCCCAGTCGAATTCATGTTGCTTGTCGTCTACGTGTGTGGCTACTAGGGATAGCTGGTCATGTCGTTTCGTGGCTAGTTGATGTTCATGGATGCGGACCGTTAGCTGTCTTCCTGTTTG